>NC_080050.1:32553069-32578069 GCF_026212465.1 Amaranthus tricolor | reverse complement strand
GTATATGGTGATTTTAATATTATAAAATCATGTTTTTTTATTTTACTATTTTAAAGTGTATATATATATATAACTCAAGGTCGTAGTTATCATCCGTTTTGTTTTACCCGGCACAAAAATTAAGAAATTGATATCTTTGTGTTAAAAAAATCATTATAATCTCTAAATAGATAGGTGTAAAAGTGACGAGATACTTCCTCTGTCCCTCTGAAATAGCGCTATTTGACTCAAAAAGTTTTCACATATTTAATTTAAACGGTGTTATCTCATAGGAACGAACGTAGTATAAATTAAGAAAAAACTAAACGGAAAAAAGGCATTTATATAGTATACTTCTATTAACTAAAAGAAAACTCTCAATATGCCCATTGTCGCTTTGAAATAACACTTATTAAGTATATGCTCTTAAGTGAATATTAAAATCTAAGAAATAGATATGAAACCAGTGATCGACCTTAAGTAATAAGTATTATAGCATAATATATAGTGTACTTCTATTATTTAAAAAAACTCTTAACACGCAGTCCCATTGTGTTTGTACAATAATATTTAAATATATGAGAATTTTATACATATTTTAATTTTTATGATAGAAAAGCTGAAATAAGTAGTTGGAGATTCCACTTAACAAACACTATTTTCTTGGTAGTTGCTGGAAGTGATGACATCGCCAACACTTATTTTACAATTAGACAATTTCAATATGACGTTAATTCTTATTTCTTATACTGATCTTATGCTTCACCAAGCCTCTATTTGTTCAGGTATTCATTCCACCCTCCCTAGCCAATATATTCATGTCTTTTCTTGTGTTTTAAACCTTTTAGTTGAATTGATTTATTGATATAGTATCAAAAATTAACGTGACAGATAGTCACGAGTTCGAATTCTTTCATGCGTTGCATCTACGTTTTAGCCTAAAGGGCGGCTCTCGTGTAGGGGACATGCATATAGAGCATATAACACGTTCTGAAGCTTCAATCATTAACTTAACTTTCTAATTGAGTTGTTTCCTTCCCACATACACATATAGATCGATTTATTTCATCGGTCTAAAGTTACTTTACAAGATAACACTAATTATATGGACAAAATTCTTTATTAAGACCGTTTCATTATGAGACGGCTTAATATGGGCTGACCCAATATTTACTTTAAAAAAACTGAAAAATAACGCTTTTAACTTACTTAATAAGTTCTTTTTTTTAAATAGCATTAATTGGGCTGCTTGTATGGGTCTGTCAACGTTGAGACGGTCTTATACAAGACTTGCTGAATTATATGAGTTTGTTTTATAGTAAGACGATCTCATACAAAACGAGTTATAGATTATATTTATACTTTCTCCCTTTTTTTAGTCGCACCCAACCTCATTTTTTCACTTTCTTATTTTACATTTTGCGGCTAGTATACGAAAAAAAAACATAGTCATGTGGATCTTGTTTTATTCGTCTCGATGCATATTTTCATAATATTAATTTTTAATAATTTTTAATCATGTATAACTTTAGATAAAAACGATTGAAAAAAGAGAAAAAAAAAAATCTGGGTGCAAGTAAAATTAAGTACATGGGCCTATTACTCAGAAATAGGATTGGGCCCGTTGTGGATTGTGGCAACCAAGTAGTCAGGATAAAGTTAGTATTCGGACTCGTTATTCTTCACTTTCATTTCACCCCTTTCTTCCTTTCTTTAATGGAGAATTAGTGTAAATTGAAATTTGAAGAATAAAGTAAAACAATCTTACGTCTCAATATCCTCCAACCTTAACTTTGAAATGGAACCCGTAGCTTCGATTGTCGATAAATTGAATTCCTTTGTTAAATCCGGTGAAGATTTCTTTGCTCGTCGCCGGCAGAAAATGTCTCGTCAAAATCCGGTACTTTTTCGTCTTTATTTTACCAATTTTAGTAATTTTGATTACTTTGGTCATATTTCTATAAGTTTGATGCTTCTGTACTTCGATTCGTGTGATTTCTTGACATAACTAGAGTATTTGCCAACTTATTATTGTGTTACGTGATTTCTTTGGTTTGCTTTACAGCGGCGAATCCAGGTAATAGTATATGTGCGCCGAACACTTCGTCTATGCAAGTGTACTGATCTAATTCAGCTGTACGTGTTGTGTGTAATAAAAGCTCAATATTAAATTTTTAATAGGAAATCCAACGAGCCATGCCCTTAGACCTAGGGCTTGTTTAGCAAATGATTGTAAACTAGAGCTTTTATTGTTTATTATAATATAATTTAGAACTGAAGAACTACAAAATGGCACCTTAAGATTGAGCATGTCTAAGAAATATTGATATACATTACATGAATGATAAGTTGCTTAGACCCATCCACTGGTAGCTTTGTTGTTTTCACTCTTACAAAAATGTTTTTTAAGCAAATTTATCTTGAATTTGAATTATTATTACATGGACCTAGAATAACTCTTGGGAGGTTTTGGGCTAGGGAAAAATGGGATTGCTTTTGGAGGGAGGGAGCATTTTGAAATGTTTATTCTCTACATATTGAAAGTTGGAGGAAGGTAATAATTTAGCCTTTCAATGTAGCTGTACTTCTATGCTTGGACATAATCATTAAAACTGTCCTTCCATAGCTGAATCAAAGAAAGTGCAGTTGATTCTTCTTCCTTTGAATGAAACAAGATGATGGAAGATAATATACCTCTCCTGTACACGAATTAGGCTATGTTATCATTGTTAGTTTGTAGTTTGCAATTTACCACATATTTCAATTTGGGGAACTATATTGTCAATTACATGTTGGATTAAAGTTTGTCTCTGGCGGATGTATGCTGAATCAATACTGCATATGTGGCTTTTATAATTGCAAAGTATTTGTAAATGTCTTGACTTATATTATGACAAAGTTGATGTTTTCATAGGTAACAAGCTGTCTGATGGGGCTTTTCAACTCTTGCCATGGTATAATTTTCAGATTGAAATCATGAAGCGTTTGCATCGTGAAGCCTTTGCTGACTTGATGAAGCTTAGAGATAGACAAGACAAAGTAGAGAAAATGCTTACATATATGAGTGTCAAAGGAAGTCCATTTCAAAAAGATGGTACTTTGGTTAGGGGTGAAGTTGATGTGACAGGAGCTCTTAGTTTAAAAGATTATTTGGATCAAGATAACGTTGATGCAATGAAAAGGGCTGGAATGAGGACAGGAATCAATGCAAAGATCATATTTGAGACCATAGTTCGTGAGAAAAATATTATTGAGGCAGAGTTCATAGCTAATCCGAGCAACAACATAGATTCTAGCAACATTCCAGGGAGTGCTCTATCTCTTGCTAAACTAAGTTACAGAGGAAACGTAACTGATTGGTGCTCGATGGTTGCAATTCCCATGGGGGCTAAATGTAAAGACTTGTCAAGTGCAATTGATCCTTCTTTTGAGGTATATGCAATCTAAGGATTAGCTTTTTAGATGTGCATTCTTTGTTTCTTATTAGCTTTTAGTTAATATTTTTATCAATTGACAGGAGAAAGGACTTACTGGTTACTCCTCTTTTGGACCGCCCCTGTTGCATCAAGATCTAGGAAGTGCAATTGGTGTTATGGTAAAGAAATCAAACGTTGTTGCTTCATTGGGTCAGTTTGTTGTTGATCTACCTGGTCCTTTCGGACATTGCTTCAGCACCTTTGGTCAGATCATCTGTCAGCTTCCAAGGAGTACAAAGCTCTCCATCTTTGGTCTTCACCAAGGCATTAAACCAAGACAACAGGCAAGCTTTGGAGCCTTGGCAACTTCTCTTGGCTTTTGGCGGTGCCTGAAATGCTCTGAGGAATCAACAGGAACTTCCTTGATGTTGAACACAAATCTTGAGGGTATTGTGCCTGCAGGTTCAGTTGCTGTGATGCTTGAATCTGAGCTTGATGAAAGCACTAAAATTCGAGGATGGTTGCAAATGAGGAACGACAGTCCGAAACATTCTCAGTGGTCGGTTGGCATGTCTGATCTTCCTGAAGATGGAGTCGGATGGGGTTTAAATTTAAGCGGGACAAATCAACATACTAAAAGTTGGGATCATTTTCAGATCGAGACGTTTCTGAAATTCAATTTGGGCAATAGATTTTCTGTGCTACCCTCTTTCATTTACGTGATGGATTGCAATCACCAAATTCCCGCCCTGATGCTTCGTTCAACTTGGTCTATTTGATAATTTTTCATGTTTTATCAAAGATCATCAGAGGATATTCTTTGCTCAATTTGAATGTTGATCTTCCATTAAGGATCATTAGTTAGGCTTTAATCATAGCAAAAAAACAAGGTCATGTCACCATGACGGTATTAGTATAGTGCATTTGTCATTTCTATTCTAGTCAATAGAAAGGTATCCATAGGGCTCCCATGGACGATTATGTCTGTTTGATGTATCAATTAGTATGTAATTTTTTTTAAAATTTTCCAATTTAGAGACATTTTGAGGGATGTATTTGTAATTTGATGCTTGTGCTGAACGATAAGAGCTAAATACGTGGAAACCAAATAATTTTTTTTATGCAAAAACGAAGTATATTTTAAAGAGATTATTATGAAATACAATAAAGAAAATTGACGTTTATACTTGTAATAATAAAATTTGATAAATATACTGATTAAAATAAAAATAATACTAAAGTTGAAGCTTTTTTACGAAATATAGTGAACGCTTTTATAAAATTGGAAGTTAGCCCGGAGCCATATATTAGAGAAAAAAATTAATATTATATTTAAAAATCAATAAAAGAACTTTGGGTTTGTATTAAGAGAGTTTTAGGCATTCAACTACGTTTTTTTTTTTTTTTTTTACTATTTGACCAATCAAATATCAAAAGTCGAAAGTTGAATAATGTGTAGTAATGATTTTTTTATTATTAGAATGTCTTTTTTTTATTATAAGAAACGAGAAGGAAAGCGATAATCAAATCTAAAATCGAAAAAAGTGATATATGCTCCGATTATAACAAAATCCGATTTTCTTTATTAAATGTTGGGCAATTTTACATTTACACCCTCTCTTTCTTCTTTCGTTTCTGCTCTGTATTTTAGAACCTTCTATAAGTCTTGCTATTTGTCTTGCTCTTTCTCTCACTCCAGACTCCAGTCTTCACTGATTTGCTCGTTTGTCGGTTGAAGAATTAAGAGCCGAAACTTCCATTTTCTTACCGAAAAACTTGATCCCATTTCCTCTTCTGACTTGTGTTTTTCTTACTGTTTATTCTCTCTAATTTAGCACCACCAACACTCAGATCTCCAAAAAATGTAAGGAAAACTTTGATCCATCTTGTTTTTTGACTGATTTTGACCTCCTACTTAACTTAAAAACTCTTTTGGGCAATCAAGTTTCATGCTTTATAATGCACATTCCATACCCAAAAAGGAAAAAAAAAATTGTACCCTGATGAAATAACATGTTTTTCAGCTTGATTATCATCAATTTTTGGTTTAATTGAAGAGGGTATTTGAAATAATCTCTGAAAAAAATGTCAAACTGGGAAAATTTAGGTGAAATAGGGAATTTTGCCCAATTGACAGGTGTTAATGCTATAAATTTAATTGGGTTGGTAGTAGAAACAGCAAATAGAGCAAGATTACACAAAAAGAATTGCAAGAAATTTGCTCATCATTTGAAGTTGATTGGGAATTTGTTAGAGCAACTTAAGATATCAGAGTTGAAAAGATACCCTGAAACAAGAGAGCCTTTAGAACAATTAGAGGATGCATTAAAAAGGGCTTATTTATTGGTATATAGTTGTCAAGATAAAAGTTATCTTTATCTTCTTGCAATGGGATGGAGTATTGTTAATCAGTTTAAGCGGGCTCAAGATGAGATTGATCGCTACTTGCGGATTATGCCCTTGCTAACTCTTGTCAGCAATGCTCGTTTTAAGGTGAAGTTCATACATTTGTTATTTTGTTCTTTAGTACTCTGTGTTGTTGATTTTTCTTGCAGCCAAACTCTGTTGGTTCGGGATCAACGCTTTGTCATGGTAGTGTAAATAACATGGGATAGGACCATCAGCTTAAGCTTTTGGTTGAGTTTGTGTGTTAGATATGTATCAAAAGTGAAAATTAGGGTTCAAATCTCAACACCCCTCATTACAAATGGAATATTTAGCGCTTGTTATAAAGAGGGTTTGTGTTGCATTCACACTTCTACCCTAAAAAGGCTTCCGTGTGAGAGGTTGTGAAAAAGTGTATAACTTATCTTGAGGCTACAAGCTTACAATTATCATCTTAAGGTTAAATTGCGTCATTGTTGTCGTAGTTAAGATGTAATGAGGTTCTTTCCTAGAATGGTAATATTGTGTATTCCATGACTATATCATATGTTGCTTGTTATATTGATTGCATAGGTTGGCGCTCAATGTTGTTTTAAGTTTTGCCTAATAGTGATTGAGGAAGTTACATGTTTGATGACCTTGAACTAGCTATTATCAGTTAATAGTCAATGTGTTGCAAGCTCGCAATACTTACACTTCCAATTTTTAGCTTACATAAAGTGTTTAACGGGCTTTTCCTATTGTGTCTATTGAAGCTATTGCATACAAGTCATGTAACTATACACAATTTTTGAAATGATTCACAATGTGGATTTGTGAATGGAAAGAAATAAGGAAACATAATGGTTGGATATGAACATGATCATTAAGGTGTGTTTTAAGCATTCAATTTGCCCTGAATACTTTAGGCGCCTTCTTTTGGGTTTGCAGGAAAGATTGGAACGTATACAAAGGGATCAATACGAATACACATTAGAGGAGTCAGACAAAAGGGTGCAATATGCAATTTTGAATCAGGAACCATCAAAAGCTGATACCGTGCTGCTTAAGAAGAGCCTTTCTTGCTCGTATCCAACCATGTGCTTTGAAGAAGCCCTTCAACAAGAAAATGAGAAGCTTCAGGTGGAGTTACAGCGGTCACAGTCTACCATGGATGTCCAACGATGCCAAGTGATCCAACACTTGATTGAGGTAACTAGAGCTGCCTCTAAGAACTCAAGTATGATGGAGGCAAGCCGATCAATTGTTCATAATGAAAAAGCCTTCTCGGGTGATGAGAATTGTTATATGAGTAAGGCTGCTCGTTCTACTGTAAGGTAACTTGAGCCGTGTTGCAAAAAACTGATCTGTGCTTAGATTTGAATTTCTATTGCATCTTATGTCTTAATTATGAAGGCTGAATTTAGGTGAGCATACTTGATTATTTTATTACCTACGAGAAGCTTGTTACATTTAGTAGGCTTTTCTGTTGAGATGTGAAGTTCAAGTACACTATATTTTTGTTTCCCCAATGTCATTAAGTGGCTCCCACAAAGGCGGGTTTGTGAGGATTGGATGTACGCAATCTTACCTTTGTTAATAAAAAAGTTGGTGTTTCTGATCAACCATTGATAGGAAAATTTCACATGAATAAGAAATGCACTGCTTTTATGCACTATTTTAATATAGTCCATTATAATACTGAACCAAAGTACTCTAAACCTTTGGCCCCGTCGAAATACAAGACATAAGCTTGAGTACGATATGTTAGCTAATATTCTTGCTCACGCTGGTATGTTACTTGCAGGAATACATCCATGCCTTCTACAGGACATGATTTGCCACATCCCAATCGATCGGATGATACGGAGGAATGGCATACTGATCTCCTCGACTGTTGTTCAGAACCTAAGTTGTGTATGTTTTCAGAATGTTACCCTGTGATCAATATTTACGTTGCCATATGTGTAAATGGCAAGTTGTCTAGTTAATCAGACTCGAGGACAGCTGATTGACGTTTCTTTTGACAGGTGCAAAAACTTGTTTCTTTCCTTGTGGGACATTTTCCAGGATTGCATCAGTGACAACCAACAGGCACATATGTAAGCAACTGATTTTTAGCTTCATTACTCGTCCCCGAAACTCTAGATTAACATTTTGAAAATTTCCTAATATAATGAAAATACGTTCCATTCTACAATTTATTAAAAATTTTATACAAAAAAGACCCCATCATTTGAACCCTCTGTGGCTAAATAAACGTTTTGTGTTTCCGTTTCCATTCCCCGTACCATAAGGAAAAATACTGCTATACGTACAGAGACACTCCCAAAAATAACATATAAACAACAGAAGTTGCTATTATTCCAACATTTCGCTGCATTCCTTGTAGTTTAACGCAAATCACCTCTGCCTGTTCATAGAATCCCTGTAAACGTTGCATTTTTTCAGAAGATCTTATCGGTTTTCTGTAAGCACATGTTTTTATTCACATGGGTTTTTGTCCTCGGTTCGTAATGTACGTCAAGTGAACTAGGAAAAATACTTAAAAGTTGAAATATTAGAGGGTTGTTAGACATCGAAATTTTTGGTGTTTCTCAATTTTCTCTTATATATGTTCATTTCAGCTTCAGGAGAAGCCTGCAATGAATTGGCAGCGTACTCGTTGGTTCTGTCATGCTGTTGCTACACGTGCTGCATCAGAAGAAAGCTCCGCAAGATGCTGAATGTTAAGGTCTTTCTCCCTGACTTTGATTGACACGACTTACTGTCACACTTCTCTTTCCTTATTCTTGGTTTCCGTTTCTTTGAATCGGTTCTTATTTTTCTAGGGAGGCTTGTGTGATGATTTCCTCTCACATTTATTATGCTGCTGCTGTTCTCTTGTTCAAGAATGGCGAGAAGTAGAGATTCGTGGAGTCAAAGGTGCCTATTTTACAATCTAATCAACAATCTCGTGTACTTGATCTCAAATCTCAATGTGTAACATAATTCGCTAACTGATTCGTTCTAAAAATTATCCGAAAAAAGACCAAAATTGACCTCCACTTTTCGACTCGCGGGTCGCAAGAACATTAGCAAACGTGTGACAATGATCTCATTTCACTTATCTAAATGCTAATATTATTAGAACAAATCTGTATATCATATGGTTGAACCATGTATGTAGGTCCTGTGAAGACCTTGACAAACCCACCTTCAGCACAACACATGGAGTTCTGAATTCAACTCATTCGCCATTCTAAGAGCTACTCATCAGAGGTCTTGACAAGCCTATTATACAAAATAAGGCATTCGAGTTCCCTGCTCGAGAGTGAGAATGATATGCACTAAGCAATGTATTACAGATATAGCATTATGTACAGTTGTGTGGCAAAAGCTCAGTGCAGAGAATGTGTCGATAATCTGCAGTAAATAAATTTTAAACGTTGGAACATGAAATCTCTTCAAACTGATGTTAGATCGAGATGAATCATTATGAATGCTAAGTGTTTATGTCAAGGTATTTGGTAAGAAATTTATTAGCCCTAGTAGTTTGATAATTTTTTTGTGCTTTTTTGTTGATAGTGATTGCCTAGTGGCAGCAAGACCCGATTCCTATCTATAACATCATTATTGTAAATATAAACTAAATCTAGAATCTAACAAAGTAGAAAACCAACAAACAAACAAACAAATTAGTAAAAAAACTATACAATCATAAATCATGATGGACAATAGCTCAGTAAAGTCGTTAGAGTAAACTAATCCACAAGCAAAAAAGTTATCGAAACCTAAGTCGCTTTACCCCCGCTTTAGACTATTGGTGAAACCTCAAAACTCAAAGTTAAATCAAGCACAAAATTTTCCAAACCCATTGCCACAATTCACCCTCCATAACAAAAAGGGATTTAAACTCTATTTGTCGATCACATACAGCATAGATTAGAATGGTTGAAAATAGCGATTTCAACAGACGGGTTGAACTGAGCTTTCTACATTAGTTACCCGCAAATTGTTAGCCAACTCCTGTTCCCTCGATGCACTTGAACTAATGTCTTGGTTTTCTTCTAATGAAACTCTCTGAAACGTAGTAGTCAGATTATCATAACCGACTGAAGATTGTGAGCCAGTATCTGGTGTTTGCTGAGGTACTACCCATTTCATCCATTCATCAAATCTCCTCACTTTATCACCCTACATAACAGATTAAAACAGTATTACTTGTCATGTATCAATAATTATTGGAAGTTAAAATAATAACCAATTTAATAAAAAAAAACTATAATACTATAACCACATCAAGCATTGGCTTCAAAAATTATTTGAGTTATGTAAATCCAAGCTTAAAACTGATGCATTGAATATACTCCGTCTGTCCCGTTTAATTTAATGCAAAGAGAAAGTTGATGTTTTTAAGAAAAAGATCGGATAATGGTAATTAATGAAGAGAGATAATGAATTGTGTGGATGGAATTAAAAGAGAAATAAAATGTGTGGATGAAATAAAAAGAAAGTGGTGGGCCATTTTCCAAATATAGAAATGATGCAAATTAAGTGGGATAAATCAAAATGACAAATGATGCAAATTAAATGGGATGGAGGGAGTATACATAATATATCACCGAAAAAGAATTCTAGAAGTTAGAACACAAATAGATGACCTAGATGGCTACAATTCAAAGTATAAAATTTGCAAGAAAACTAATGCATAGATGATCTAACCTGTACTTCAACAAGAGTAGAATCTCTTAAGCAGTCCAATATATAAGGAACATCATCAGTGAGATTTCGTACCTGTCAAAAGACAGATGCCAAATATAATTGTACCTACAAATGTACAGCTACAGCACTTCTTCTAACTTGGATGAATATAGTCGCGTGAAATTTTGTTTAATTCATCTTAATGCATGTTTTTATCATATCAACTTATTAAAATTTTACTTATGCATAATTAACGAATTACAGACCACTGCAATGCGATTAAAAGCAAGCACCGGATGTTGCAACAAATAAAAACAAAGGAAGCATGTAAGGAAACATCAAGTTAAATTCATTCATTCTGGAAACATTTCAATGAACTATTCAGCTTATAATACAACAGATAATTGCATTCAAGGGTACAGATACATCTTCTAATTATGACCCTTTTCCTTAAGTATTAACTTGAGTTGCTGCTGGTAACATCTTGTTGAACAGAAATTAAAAAAAGATGTAATAAAGACCTAAATTAAGACCTTAAATCCTCAATCATGTGCCTATACTAAGGACAAAATCAAGCGGTCCAACAAACTATCCATCATTTCAGAAGGGTATTTCCCTGATAAAGAAATAATAAAAACAATTCTTCCCACGTTCACAACCATACTGTAAGTCTCTAATAATAAAAAGTATTAGGTTTGTGATAAGGGCATTAAGATCCTTACATCGAACATTTTAACAAATCTTAGGATGTTCATAAATAATGAATGCAGATTCTCATTTAAAAATCCCATATTTGATATTAAAAAAAATTACAATTAAAGCTGATGCAATTAAGCATTACAATCGCTGAACACTACTTCATTTTCAATTTTGAAATCACCCTCAGGGCAAATACTAAAATAGCCTAGATCTGAAGCCATTAGTGATTATTCAAAATTCTCTAAAAATGTGTTAAATGTAAGAATTAATCTTAAAATTGAGACAGTTGATCATTGATGCAAAATAAGCAACCCCATGAGAATCTAAAATGAGAAATAAGCTCACTTTTGCAACATGAACCCACTTTTACTTTAACATGTTAATGTCGATGACCCCAATAAGGATATGTTAATTATTATTAATAGATAACATTGAGAATCATGGGTTAATCTGATAGTTGAGAGCTTTTCCTTTTACCCTTGTGATAGGGGTTCAAATATCACCAACTACACAAAGGACTAATTCCCTTTCCCTTGACTTGTAGGATTCTCTCGCCTACCCCCAAATCAAATAAATAAAATAAAATAAAATAACATTACTTCCTAGATGCAAAAGCAAGATAGAATGAGAGAAAATTATCGACATTGGTATTATGGTATTAAATGGTCATGTGCAAAGAAAAAAGTTCTAAAGTGAAAATTTAGAACTTTAAAAAGCTAAGAGAAAGAAATAGACCAATAATGATATTTTGGGATCGGAAATTCGTATTTACAGAATCTAATGTAACCTAATTCACCTTACCAATTCACACTACCCAAAATGAACCAAAAATAAACAAAAACTTAAAAGTTGCTTTTCTCCATTCACAATTTGTTCGGGTTTAAACAAGTTTAATAGCTCTGACAAATTCCAGCACTTTTTCCTCTATTTCTTTCTTATCTCGTTCACATTTGCAAACAGCTTACAGCATAACAATTCACCGTCATAGAAATAGCTAGCTCTAATACCAAAAAAAGCTTTGAGTTTCATTTTTCCCCTTCATCTAGAAGTTCAATGGTACATTTCTCTATTAGCATGGCAAGATTTTAGTATTATCTCTAAACAATTTGACATAGAATGCATTAGCATGCAACTTAGCATCACGACCAAAATGTCTTGACTCTTGAGATACCAATTTGGAAAGTTGCATCAAAAAGAATTGTACCGAACATTGGTTATGCCAAGATTTGATCATTGTTTCTTAATTAATGTCTAATCAATCAAAGTGGATTTCACTAAAGCAAGAAAGGGAATAAACAAAAGTACACATTTCATTAATACTCACTGATCATTCATCAAGGAATATGAAACCACACAACAACCAATGATTGGGTGCACATATAAACATTCACATCTTCAGAATTTACAAAAGTCTATTCCTAGGTTAGTAATTAACTTACAAAGCTTAAGGTACAAAAAAGGATGACAGTTGGAAAATTTTAGGTTGAACAGTGATCTTAACCTCTCAAAAGATTGCAATAGTTACGCACAAAGCATGCAACCACTGCAATACAGCATTTCTATTTGAAGGTTCTACAAATTTTTAAAAGTATTGCAGGATGAGATCTATTAGGTATTCAGCAACAAAGATCATGTGTGGCGGATTCCTTACCACTGCAATACAGCATTTCTAATACCAATTTGGAAAAAATTCTACAATTAACCGTTTCAAAGATATAAACATACAACAGCCATTTAACACATAGATAGACAAAAGTATGACATGCATTAATTTCAACTCTAGCATCCTTTATTATTCTAGCAATTACAAAAGCTTTATATACGCATGGTGCAAAAACAAGGCCGCATCATTGTATCACAGCCGTATTGTAAGGGTTTTTGAGTTAACTGCGACCGAAATATAGGCAACACTTACACAAAATCATTGGTATTGGCTGGGAAACACGTTTCACGACAATTACCGCAACCGTGACTGAAACCGTATTTTTGCACTATTTTATGCCTATAAAAACTTAATGCACAAGCTTTATCTTTGATGTCATAACGCTCAGATATGGTCCTAAGACCTAATGTCCAACATTGCAATTCTCTAAGCAGTTAGTTCAACTATCTAATGAAAGTTTCTCATCGTTATAAGTCCAAAATGAAGTATAAAGCGGCCAAACTAAAAGATCATAGCAGTATTGCACAACTATAAAGTAATCCTTGTATATTGCTAGTAATCAACAACTGGAGGTCCTGCAATGTTCTGTCTAATGTAACTTTATCTCATAACAAGTGTTACTTAATTCAACAATTCCTTAGTGTACTTCAATTGGTGCAAGCAAATTATGGTCTTTTATTTATATTTAACGCAAATTCAGCGGCTCAAACAGAATAGAAATGGAGTAGGTGAAAAGAAAGAGCCAACAAAATTTAAGAGTTGTTAGTGTTGAAGATGTTTAAGAACGATTAGAAAAGTATCTCTCTGGCCAAACACAAATTTTCACTTAAAAAAGGATATTGATCAATTAATAACACAATTTGGATGAGAAAAGTGAAAACCCAACTATCTCTTGCTTGAATATTGTTGACCTTGCATTTGCAACCCGAACTAAGAACCATTTCAAAAACTACAAATCAAGATATGTAGCCCAGAAGTGATCAAAATGTAACAACTGGAAAATGGTGTTAGAACATTTCTTGAAAACAATAGAACATTGGGTCATTCCCTAAAAGCTAATTACAAAGCTGATCCAGAGAAGTAATTATTATAAATGAGTTTGGGTTAAGAATTTGAGCTGAAGATAGGACTGAACTAGGTGCAAATCATATACATGACTATCACATATTTGTTTCAATTCATTTAGTGTGTATCAAAAGCTCTATCAATTCAAAAACTTCTTAAGAGTACTTTAGTCTTTCAATTCACAGAAGTGAGGACTTAGTTTAACTGTAGAGAATTGCAAAAGAATACCTAAAGTGACCAATAAATACTACTTTTACAATTGCAAAAAACCAGCAACACAGCAGAACCATTCCTATCCCAGTCCCTCACCGACAACCCTAAGAAATAAGGACCAACACTACAAATTAAGAGAAGGGTGACAAAGTTCTTTTAATATTTACAAACGAGATCCTACTGTAGACTAATTCTTGATGAGTGCTCACTCTATCTCATAAACACCTCATATTTACCTTCCTAGTTTTCCAATATATGGTAAATGTGAGACGATCATAAGCATTCACGACGTTATAAGATCATAATTCACCCAAAAAATTAGATGTTAGGAAAATCAGTTAGTACCTGTCATTATTGTTAAGTAATGCCTATATGGTATAATATCCTTTAATAATAATTTAATACAAAATGGATAAGTACACATAATGCCTTAATGATTCAGAGAGAAAATTGAAGATCAATATTTTACTCTAATATATGAGAATATTCAAGTAAATTTCCTAAACTGAGGGAGTACTATTTTTCTATAACAAACATCGTGGAGGAGTCGGTGAGTCACAACTTTCTAAACATGAGGTGAACAGAACCATCATTAACAAAACACATTAAAATACAATGAATCATGCAAAAGAGAAAGAGCATTGTGCTATGCTAGCCACAATCAAAGAATACCATAAAACTGTAAATTAAGACAAAGGTGAACCAAAACCTAACATTGTAAAAAAAATGTAACACACTAAATTCTAAAACTAAGTTATGATCCATTACAATGCCTTAACAGCTGTACAGCAAAGATCGTATTCAAATGTTAAAAACGAATAACACATCATAATACATGAAAAAACGCAATGAATTTCAAAATCAATTGCAGTAAACAACAAATGATGAATTTCCAACTGTTATAACACCCAGCATATAAAGTTTATTAAATTACTGCAGTACAGTGATGATCAACACAGAAGAACAATAAAGCAAGTGCAACTTACTTTGGGAAAGTTAGCGATTAAAGCAATAGGAACCCAACCCTGTTCATCCATCTTAGACCTTAAAAACTCATCTTTCACCAGATTAGCATCACTGCAGGGTAACAGAACACAACAGGAAAAAAAAAAAACAAATCAAGCAAACCCAACCTAAGGAAGGTAACAAGATATAATAATGTGGAAGCTGCATAGACGATGCTAATGATACCTGAAATAGTACTCAATTTGCTTGATTATTGATGTACACAAGTCACCTGACATAACAAGAAATGGTGGAGGTGGAGGACCAGTGATATAGGGCATTCCCCTAAAGGAATCCGGCAAAAGAGGAGGGAGATAATATGCTAAAGAAGGATCTTGTACGTGAAGACAAAAAGAAGAGAAAATTATGAATTATTTATTTAATAACTAACAAAGACACAACATTAAAAGTAAAAATGTGCATTGCATCAAAAATCAAAGCTCACCAGTATAAACCAATGCATTTCCGTAAGGTCTCACCAGTGGGGTAAATGGTGGAGCCCCTTGTACTGGAGGACCCATGAATACAGTGCCATGAGGTCTATGAGCATGCCCTTGTGGACCCCTTCCATGTGGACTAGAAGAAGAGCTCCAATTATGATGTCCAAAATCTTGATCACGGCGACCTCCATGGTGATTATTCCTCCCATCTCCACGACCACGCTGCCCTGAATTTCCTCGTCGATTATAACTTCTATAAGTAGGGCGCTCATTTGAAGGATTTGGGTGCGGAGTAAATGCTCCAATTGGCCTAGTCTCTCCTAGGGATGAGTCAGATACTATTGGAACTACCCTGCCAAAATTACTCCGGGCCACCTCAGGAACCGAAAATGCTGGCAAAGGTGGAGGAGGTGGAGGACCTCGAACAAATCCACCATGTCTGTTTCCGCCTCCTCCACCACCACCACCACCACCACCACGCTTCATTGACCTTTGCCTAGTAGGTCCAGCATTATTCATGCTAGAATGCTGATGTGTGTTACCAATAACTAGCTTGGGTTGATGTAAATTTGATGTTATAGGTCCCTACAATCACCATGATACAAAAACCAAACAAATTACACCTAGATCAATATTAATACACACATAACTTGACTAAAACATCTAGCTATTAGTTATTCTAATCAGCCAATACTTTTCGGTGAGTCAAACCGGCCAATAGATTCGGCCCAAGGGTTCCAACCAACGGCCATTTACAAACAGACCCAACAATATTCCAGTATATTCAACACAGATACACAGCTCAAGCCTTTCAAAAAAACTTAGACATGATAACCACGAAATCACTATTAATGCGAAGAAAGCCTAAAATTTAATCAAATTACAAAGGGAAAACAAAAATAATAATTTTGATGAATACCTTAGAGGGAGCAAGGGAAACATCAGGAGTCGACGATTTGGGAGAATCAGAAGAAGATGATTTGAGAGGAAGCTTAGTAGCCTCAGAAAGTGCAGGCCAAGAAGCAGCCCCCATAACAATACCACCACTAGCATGATCACCACCAGCCGAAGAAACAGAAGGAGAAATAGGAGCAGGAGGAGGAGATGATATTACATTCCAAGCAGTTTTTTTACCTACATTACTATCATTCGCCGAAATATTCTCCAATAAATACGATTCCGAATTTTCCGGCGAATCTCCGGCGCGTTTCACCACCTGCGCCCACGGTGACGAAAGAATACCGCGATTCTTAATTGGACTACCAGGCGAATCATCATTCGTTGGTGATTCCGCCGTATTCACAGCAGATACCGCCGCCATTACAGAATTAGGGCTGACAGGGAGGATTCTAATTGGCTTAATCTAATTATTTTACAACAAAAAAAGGAAAAATGATACAATTTGAGACTTTACGAGGAGGAGGAGGAGGAGAAGGAGGAGGAGGAGGATGAAAGGGAGAAAATTAGGGTTTTGAAAATTCAGACATTGATGATGACGATGAAGGAAGTGAAAGAAGCTTCCATGGCTTCTCTGCCCTGTTCCCTTCTCTCTAGATTTTCTCTCTCGGAAGACACACGCAGACTATACTCTTCCCCTATTTTGTGTGTGCTCGAGGGTTATGTGTGGCCTTACACTAGTTTGTCTTTCATCTTGGGTGTTATGGGTTTAAGATGTTAGTGGATACCCTAATATTCGTTTTTAAGTTAAGGTTTTTTGGTCAAATTTTTTTGACTTAGTTGCGTTGAGTTGAATCTAAGTTGAATTCAACTCATTGAAAAAGTTTATCAATGGTATACTATTTAAGATTTAATTTTTTACTTATTTAAGTTTAAATTAGATATAATTTAATCTTCATAAAGTCTTGTATGAAACGGTCTCATCGTGAAACGCACTTCACACATAGGTTAAATAGCTTAACTAATACAAATTATCCGCATATAGACTTCTTATTTTGAGCTCATTTCATCGAGAAACAGTCTCACGAGTAGCTCTTTAACCTTTAGAATATTATAATGAAAATTTATGAACAATTAGATTGAGAGTTGAGACCCATTTAAGACACCAAGTCTATTAAATCTCATGGGTTTGGATCTAAAATTAACAACTCTTAGGAGTTTGTTTGAGTCTGTGACAACACAAAATGATTGAGTTTGAGTATGTGTTTGATTGAACAGATATAACAGTGTTGTTCACTTATCCTAACATATAAATATTTTAACTCAAATAGTTTTTCCTGATCTTTCTTCCCCCAACTCTTTTATTAGCAGGATAACTAATAAAATTACTTAAATCAACTTACAATCAAACAGACAACAATACAAAAACCAATATGAACAATATGAATTTAATTTTTTGTTGTTTGAATTATAATAAATTGAATGGTATATTATAAACCATAATTGTATTGACTGATAATTAATAGTTGATGAAAATAATAAGTTTGACTAACTTAAGTAAATTTGACGAATTCTTTTTAACTTTAAAAGTACATCCTCTCGTAAAAATAAAATATTTGGCAACATGATGGTTTCTTTGCCATACTTTCACATTAAAATACTTTGATTTTTATTACTCATGGATCAATATTTTATTGTTATGCTTCTATAAATATTCCTTTTAAGTCTTCCTATTTGTTGCAATATTTTCTTTCAAGGTAAGTTTTTATTAATCAACTCTAAGAATTAAATTTTATTTACTTCATATGATTCTAAATTTATGGGTTGACAATTCACACTATATTTTTAAAGTAATAAATAATCAGCACATTAATACATTCACAACATCTAATCCTAATGTCAATCTGGTATCACGTGAATTATTTATCTTCTCTCGAATTAATAAAAAACTTTTAATTGCTTTAATTTATTTTTAAGGCATTTTAAACGAACAATAAAATCAAAAACTTAATAGATAGTATTTTTAGAATTCAAAATCTAGTAATTCAGAATTTTTATATCATTGAATCTTTTATGCTTTTATTATCCTTATCACAATACAACAATTTTGTAGATTTGTAGTAGCATGCATGAAAGTTAGTACAGAGCTTCTTCAATAATTCATAAAAACTCTCCTAAACATAATAAAATGATTTAGTATTATTAATTTATTTTCTTTTATCTTTCCAAAATATTTCCTACTTTAATCTCAAATACCTAAAAATTAAATAACCTCATACAGGGTATAACATAATTTGGGACTATACCTATCAACTCAACTTAGACTTTTATTTGAGTTGATTTCTTAAAACGGTATGATCAAAGTCAACTTGACGAAAAATCACGAATTCAAATTTCATATAATATTCTTTTCAAGTAGAATATTTAGTACCAAATATAATTAAAGTTTATATAAAATCTACACTTCTAACTCAAAGTGATAACGTGTGAGAATGCTTGATAATATAATAAAATATATCCTTCAGGTTATAACTAAAACTTTTTGATTGCCTGTATTCTTTGACACCTTATATTTGTCAATTGTTTAATACTTCTAAAATCGTCCATTGACTTTAGTATCATCTTAACAAGGAAAGCAAAACCCATGTATATACACCTAAACTCCAAAGAAACTTCACCTTTTTTATATTTGTCAATAAGTTCATTAATATATATATATATATATATATATATATATATATATATATATATATATATATATATATATAATTTCTAATTACATTTTATTTTTTACACATTTTTATATTCAAATCTCAATATTTATGAATACACTTATGAAAAATTATATAATAAAATTTTATACATTTAAATGAATCTAATAAGATCCTACGTGGATATATTTTAACTTGTTTATATCTATGAAAAATTATATTTAATTTCTGTCACCATATATAAAATATTCCATAAGAAACGAAGAAATTAATAAGTCAATTGACTTCAGCTCCATCTTGTGCATAAGAATTCAATGAGAACATGAAAAAACCAGTGGTTAAATCTTTTCAAAAAACAAAAAAAATAAAAAAATAAATAAAAAAATTGGTTTGAGTAGGTAATGCCCATTTCACATAGTTGTAATATTAAATGACCAAGAAATTGCCTCCATATGTTGGGTATTATAAAGGACCCCCAAACACGCCCTTATTTAAATGCAACGAAATTTACTTGTTGTAATACCTTGTTGTAACGACCAACTACCCACCTTCACACATTTATCTACTTTCCTTGGTCTTATACACTCCTATAAATTCATCCCATTTCACAGTTATTTCATATTACACTATTATTTTTCCACTTCAGTCTTGCTATTAAGCCAAACAGATTTTTGTAATATTAATACAAATTTCCATGGCTCAAACTACTCCTAATCACACCCAAATTGTTTCTGGATGGGCTGCTCATGATTCTTCGGGAAAAATTACTCCTTTTGTCTTTAAAAGAAGGTATGTGTTTAATTTTATCTTAATGTTTTTGGTTTATTAGTGAAAGTGTTGTAGACATGTATGATTTATTTGCTACCCTCCTTTTCTAAACCCTAACTTGAGTTGATGACTCTAATTCTTTCTGACTTTGAGTGAAAGTATTCTGGATGGGATCTAATCCTCTCTCTTGCCTACATTTACGTACCATCTTTATGTAACTTTACCAATTAAGTTAGTGGACGTGCACTTGTAAGTAATTTCCAACTCAACCAAAAGCCTAAGCTAATGGTTGAAGCCCCATGATATGTTATATACTCTAACACACCCCTTCACACGAGAGCACATTGGGATAGTAGTGTGGATGCGCATAGGCGCTGAATATTCCACTTTAAATGAGGGGTAGTTGAGATTCGAACCTCTGACCTCTTGTCACGTTGGCTTCTGATACCATATCAAGGATCCAACTCAACCAAAAGCTTAAAGTTAATGGTTGAAGCCCAAAGATATGTTATATACTCTAACAGGCATATGGTAGTAGATATACATTATGTAAATAAAGCAAAAATTAGACATACAATGTATGATAGTTGAATACTTATAGAATTATAGATTGATCTAGTGGTTCAAGTCTTTCCATTTCACTCTTGCAACATGTTTTTGATTTTCACCTCCTATAGAAAAGATTAATTTCCTTGATTCTCCTTGCATGTTGGAGATTTTCTATCCTTATCCTTGAAAAAAATGTCAATTAAATATTATACATTTATAAAAAGATAGGTCAGTTTTACCATATAACGTCTTTTTAATGGGTGATTAGAGTTACACAAATGTGGCTTTAATTGTGAGTAAGATTGAATCAAAAACTTGTTAGCTAGACCATACCCAATTCAACCCTTTAAAATTTTATTGATTTTTTCTTGAATGAATATTTTGAAATTATTCCTCACATCTATATTATGTCACATGTCCAAAACTTCAAGCTTAGAAAATACCCGATCTATATTGTTTGGAGTTAATGTGTGTAGCTTATTTTAGCTATGTGTACTTGATCTATATCCAACTCGTTAATGCTCATGCCTATTCAGTTTTATTAGGTAAGACGACAATATTAAAATTTCATTTTTATAAAAATAACGAGTTAGATTTAATTTTAAACATGACAGATAAGAAGTTTTTATTGTATCTCAAATCCATTTAACTGGTTTAGTTGTAAGAATCTTTAAGAAAATGACGTTATTATTGGGATGGATGTGATAACCAATTTTACTATTTATTAATAACATTATATACAATAGAATTATGACTATCATGACATCAACTCAATCAATCAGAATATTTTATATACTCTAACATGTTCTTTCACATGAGAGTCCTTTGGGCTAGAAATGTGAATGCAACACATGCACTCCTCATATCTGGCGTTGAATATTCGTCTTTAAATGAGGGATAATTGAGATTCGAACTCATAACCTCTTATCACGCTGGCTTTTGATACCATGTTCAAGAACCAACTTTACCAAAAGTTTAAGATGGTGGTTAAATCCTTAAAGGCTCAATATATATTATATACTCCAACACTATTGATGATACTAATCTTTCATGCCAAATTTGAAACTTATTATCTGCCTAATGTCAGTTATACTATGCAGGGAAAATGGAGTGAATGATGTGACAATAAAAGTTCTATACTGTGGAATGTGTCACACAGATTTGCACCATGTTAGGAATGATTGGGGAATCACCATGTACCCTTGTGTCCCTGGGTAATTTATCAATTAATCTCTTTCTTAATTACTCATTTTATGTGTGTTTAATCAAGCTAATTGTTGATTTTGTAAGCTTAATTACTTTTATTATTTATGTAATTAACACAGTCATGAAATAACCGGAGTTATTACAAAAGTCGGAGAGAATGTGAGAGACTTCAAAGTCGGAGACAAAGTAGGTGTGGGTTGCTTAGCAGCTTCATGCTTAAAGTGTGACTTTTGCAAGACTTCTCAGGAGAATTACTGTGATGAGATTCAATTCACTTACAATGGTATTTTTTGGGATGGTAGTATTACTTATGGTGGCTACTCCAAGATGTTAGTTGCTGATCAAAGGTGAACTTTCTAAATATATAGTGTCTTATTTTACACATGAGACCCATTTGAGTTTAAAGTACGGATGCCAACACACGTCCTCATAATATAAGGCGCCAATAATTCTATTTAAAAGGAGGGATAAATCAGATTAATTTAAAAGAGCCATAATATCATTTTAAGTGACTAATTCAAACTAAAGCCTAAAGATTTCTGCTACACTCTATTAAGTTCTGATGTGATGGAATGTATTAAAAGGGAATGAGTTACATCTACATAAATTAAAGGCTCTCAAGTGATGGAGTGTGATAGATTTATATTTTATTTTAGCGTTTTTCACCATCAGCTTAAACTCTTGATAATGTTAATTTCTTGACAATTGTATCCACAAATTTCATTTTAAAAAATCTTTTCGAATAAAAATAGAGTAATTAACGAAATATTGTAAACTTGTTTTCTATGCTATATTTTCATGTTACGACGTGTTAATAAACTTGATTAGGAAACTTTGTAGGTATGTGGTTCGGGTACCGGAAAGTCTACCTATGGATAGTGCAGCTCCATTGTTGTGCGCAGGGATCACAGTATACACACCCATGAAAGACAGCAATTTGCTAGAATCAACAGGGGTACCCAAGAAAGTTGGGATCATTGGACTTGGTGGATTAGGCCATGTTGCTGTTAAGTTTGCTAAGGCATTTGGGCACCATGTCACCATCATAAGTACCTCCCCTTCTAAAGAAAATGAAGCCAAACAACGTCTTGGTGTTGATGATTTTATTGTCAGCACCCACTTCAAACAAATGAAGGTATGTGTTTCTCTATACTCTGTCTCATGAATATTGCAAAAAATATATAAAATTACATTATTAATTTTGTTGTTTTTCGGGTTTATTAAAAAGAAATTTTTAATTGAAATATTTTGATAATAGAGCATCCCATATTCCCATCCAACTTCATATAAATTAAACCGTAAAAAGTATATAGAACGGCTTGATAATATCATCTTACAAGAGTTACAACTTATTCAGTGTTTAAATAAATATTGTATGTCCAGCATGATGTAATTTGATTCGTGTTTGTTAGAATATTTAGCGCAAATATTAAATGTGATATGGTATCAGAGCCAATGTGATTGTAGGTCACAAGTTCGAATTCCATTTATTCCTTATTATTTCAAGTGGAATGTTTAGTATTATATGAGAAGGATATGCATTATATCCACACTTTTAGTCCAAAGAACTCTTCTGTAAAGAAATATAATATAATATATTATAAATATTCTTAAAGCTTTAACTATTAACTTAAACTTTGATTGAGTTGGATGTTTGACATAATATTGGTTGATACTTTCATAATATCAATTCATTAATATTTTGATCTAATGATCTTAATTTAATAAATAGGCAAAACGAAGGAGCTTGGATTTCATATTGGATACAGTATCGGCCTACCACTCATTAGGTCCATATCTTGATTTGCTTAAAGTGGAGGGAACCCTTCACATTGTGGGTGCTCCTGACAAGCCCATGGAATTGCCTTCATTCCCTCTTATCTTTGGTATGTTTCACAACTATTTTTTTTTTTTTTAATAAAATGATCAATTCTATTGAACTTGATAGACAATGAGTATGAGGTGGGCCCTAGGTCATTGAGTTAAAATTTTGGTTTAGGTCGAATCATTTTTGAGTTTGGTTGAATATTATTAATCGGGATATATATTATAGTTTGTGCGTGCAGTTATTTTTGCCCTTTTTTTAAAAAGGTACGTGTATGGTCAATTTACTATCTTCTTTTCTTCAATTTGACTTGTTCGAGATTTTAGATTGATGACAATAATTATGTCCATGTGTTATAGGTGGAGTTAAGTTAGGACAAAGGTTGGTCATGGCAACAAATCACCGAACGTAGAGTTTATTGGCTCATAATATAAATTATTAGTCATAGAAGATGTATTTGATAAATGACAGGGAAAAGAACAATAAAAGGAAGCATGACAGGAGGAATGAAAGAAACACAAGAAATGATGGATATGTGCGGGAAGCACAACATTACTTGCGACATTGAAATGGTCACTCCTGATCATATCAACCAAGCTCTGGACCGTCTTGCTCGTAACGATGTTCGCTATCGCTTTGTCATTGACATCGCTGGCAAGTCATCTACTATTTAATTATCGTAAATTTGCTATTGACAATAATATTTATATTATAAGACAAAAATGTCATTATTAATATCAAATTTAATATTGTTAATTTATCCTAATAGGCCATTAATCCATATTTGTGATTAATAATTTGTACAATATTATGAGTTTTGATTTACAAGTACTCATTATTCTTATTTTTGACACATTAATTCCAGGCCAAGAGAATGGGAGCATTGTGTCCTAACTCATTTGTGTCAATGGAAGACTTGAATATTATGGATTAAGGAATTTGGACTAAAAGTTCATGTTTCTAGTTTAATATATGTTTGCATTTTTTTTTACATATTGTACTATTATGGATGAGTTTATTTAATTAGATTAAGAATATAGAGAGATTCTATTATTTATAGTATTTTTCTTTAGCAATGCTAGCTAATACTTCTTCCGTTCTGAAATATTTGCTATATTTTGTTTTGGACACTATTCATCGTTTAAGCTTATTTTGTATATTGTGGCTAATATGTAAGTAAAAATATAGTCAAGTGGGATCTTGTTCGAATTGTCTAATCGTATACTTTCATAATATTAACTTTTTATATCAGAAGTGCATAAATCAACATATAAAATGAACAAAATAACACATTAGATTGCGTAAAAAGTCAAATATAACAAGTATAAAATGGAACGGAGGAATTAGAAGTAGTTTATACTTGATAAAATGACAACGTTCTTTATGTACTACTACCAGAAATTACTATATATAGCAAGTAATTTGTCCTTTAAATGTTAAAACCAATTAGCTTAGCTGTAATACTTTACGTTTTCACACATAAGAAAGCAACTAACTAGAACTCAAGTGGAAGCATC
>NC_080050.1:32460569-32548069 GCF_026212465.1 Amaranthus tricolor | reverse complement strand
TAGACTCAAGTACATGTTCAAGTATTTGACTCGACAATGCTAAAATCAACTATATAAATGGGGTAAAAATCCTATCTTTGTTTTCATTTGTAATTCTTTCAAATTTCTATTGATAAACAACAAAAAAATTGTTTATTTTCCACTTAAGTTATAGATTGGATTATTGATAAATTGATGAGATATATATTATAGTAACAATAGTATATTAGTATATATACATATACAAGATCAGTATTTTTTTTATCTTTGATTTTGAATGACGAAATGTAACGTACACTATCACAATAGAGCATTTTTCTCAATAGATTTAGCACATGAATAAAGGGATTTCTAATTGCAGAAGTTTGTACATTATCAATGTTACCATTTTCTACCATTGCAACAACTATCCTATGGAATACTTTGTTTTTGAAAAAATTTAAAAAGATAATTTCAGTTATGAATATCTAATCAAAATAATCTCAAATATATGATGTTGGTAGACCGTACTCATAATACGTGGTAACTTGTTCTTGTTAGACCGTCACAATTCATCACATAGGCTTGGGCTCACAAATTTACAGGTAATAAGCATTAACTTGCATACAACATATGATGAGTTTCACTCTTTCATAAAAGTATATGGTATCAGGAGGATTACTCACCAAGCATATGATATGCAAATCCACAATCTAATATTTTAGCCATGTGGGATCTTTCTCACATATGAAGCATTTCCTACAACACTCACCCTCGCAAGTGAGTCACATCATATCCAAGAACCACCATCGGCTCTGATATCAAGTTAGGCCTTGACAATTCGTCACATGATCGCCCCATGGGTCCACTTGAGTAGACACACCCACAAGGCATCCGTGGGCTCGGGCCTACAAACCTACGGATAATGAGCGTTGAGTTGCATACAACACAACACTTGATGAGTTTTACTCTTTCTGAAAACTATATGGTAAAAACTAAAATAAATCGACAATAACATACCAAATTTAGCCCTGAGGACCAAATTTTTAACATACATGTAAGTTGCGATAACTAAAAGTGACTGTTATTTCAACAATCTGTTGGAAACTCATAACATAAATGATCTTCGAGTAGGATGAGTATATTTTCCGTCACTCCATCTAGCTAAATCGAGTTCTTACTTTTTAGAAAGTTATAATTTTATTTCACGAAATTAAAATTTGAAGTGACCCTGGTTCATGAAAATATACAAAAGTACATAAATGACAATTTATGTTAAGTTAAATAGTTCTCTTCAATGGTGGAGCTACACGAATCTCCCACATAGTAACACAAATTAAAACGAGGGAATAAACAAGACTAGATTCATAATCAGAAATATATAGTAAATCTCTTTCAAATTTTCGTATAATATTGTATTATAAACCAAAATCCTAACATCGAAAGCACAAGAATTCACCATCACAGACCACACAAGAACATAGCAAGAGAAAATTACAAAAAACTATGTATTATATATATTATATATATATATATATATATATATATATATATATATATATATATATATATATATATATATATATGATAAAGCAACAATTTCTTAGAATATTACACGAACAAAAAAAACTTAAGTTCAACTTATATATGTATAAAACTAAATATAATGGACTATACTCAAAAACTCCCAACTTTATTCAAACCATTCAATAGGAATTTTAAGCCCATGAATATATTACAAAATGATAGATTTGGCGGGCAGCTTCAAAGAAGAAAAAAGCAATGAGCACGCCTCTGCCTATCAAGAATTTTTCATGGCTTAGAAACCCAAAAACTGTAAAGGGCAAATTCAGAATACTTGTATAAAATATGCTGAATCAACTCGACTATTATTTTTCTGCCTAAAAAGTGCTTTTAATCAAATAATCTGAATCATATATAACCAAGGCAGGTTTGAGCCTAGATTCCGTTTAGATGAATTGTTGTTTGCTTGAAAATGTTTGTCCAAATTGCCAATTGGAAGGGATTATGTCGTTGAAAGTTTGAGTTTGACCGTCAGTCAAAGTAACTTGGAAGGATAAAGATTGTCCATTAAGGTAAGCTAATGATTGCCAATTAGCTCCCCAATTTCTAGACATGGGCATCCAATTGTTGTTTTTTGAACCCTTGATTTGTACTGATTGTATTGATCCTGCTGCTGCTACATTGCTGATTAATACTAACTCAAAGTAATCTCTTCCATTTATGCTAAATCTTACTCCTCCATGTTTCTTGCAAGGAACCCTGTTACATGATCATAATCCATCTCATTAGGAACTTCTTAGTATATATCAAGTAATTGTTAGAGTATATGACATAACAATTTTGGGGTTACAACCATCAGCTTAAGCTTTTGGTTGATTTGATTCCTTAACATGGTATCAGAGCCAGCACGACAAGAGGTCACAGTTTTGAATCTCAACCTCTCCTCCCCTCATTTAAAGGGGATTATTTAACGTAAAGTATGAAAAGGGTCTATGTTGCATCCATACTTCTAGCTCAAAAGGCTTTCGTGTGAGGGGGCGTGTTAAAGTATATGACATATCTTGGGACTACAACCATATACTTAAGCTTTTAGTTGAATTGGTTTTTAAGCTTTTAGTTGAATTGGTTCTTAAACTTTTAGTTGAATTGGTTCCTTAACAACAACAATCTCGGCCAAAAGCTTAATTAAATGATGGCTGAAGCCCAATATATGTTATATATTATAACAGAAGTTGTAGATAAAAGCCATGTAATCTAGTAGAATCTGATCCGCTTTCTCATTGAGGAAAAGGTTATGAATGAAATCCGATTTATTTTTCTGTTTCGATCAAAAGTACTTTGTAAAATTTGACTAAATTCACAATGTTCATGCTATAGTTGCTTAAATTGAGTGTATACTATCTGTATAGATGATGTTTGCTATCAAGAATCGAAAATCACTCTATTATTAAGTATAAAGTTGTGTATAACTTCAAGGAACCAACTCAACTAAGAACTTAAGTTGATGGTTGAGAGCCCATTATTAAGACGGCCCCTCACATGAGAGCTTAAATATAATGTTGTTTAATCTTCAAGGATCCAACTTTATTATTAAGTATAATGTTATATACTCTAACATGCATCCTCACACGAGAGCTCATTGGGTTAGAAGTATGGATGCAACACAGGTCGTCTTTATACTTGGCGCTAAATAATGAACTTTGAATGAGGGGTGGTTGGAATTCGAAACCGTGACCTCTTGTCACGCAAGCTCTGATACCATATTAAGTAACCATCTCAACCTAAAGCTTAAGCTGATGGTTGAGAGTTGAGATCCTATTTGTATAGACGATGTTTGCTATATCAACTAACCTTTGGAACAAAACAGGAATGATTCCACCTCTGTAAATACCAATTTTTTCCCAAGCAGGTTGAGCCATATCAAAGTGTTGAAGAGGAGGATTACACCAACCTCCAGCATTGTTAGGCAAGGCATAATTGGGTGGGCAGAAATTGGTAGCAGTAATTGTAATAGAAGTACCCTTAATACACCATCTTGGATCTGATTTATAGTCACATATGATCTTATAACACTGCCCACATGATGCACCATTGTTGAACAGTGCTGTACTCAAAGCTGCTGTCCTTGTTCCATACCCAGCTGTGTACAAATCACCATACCCACAAGCTCCACCTATAAAAAATTTAATAAGTCAAATAATTAATACACTAGCAATAAAATTAGTGTCGAATGATGACTAATACACTGACAAAAATTATTGGCAAGTGACGTTACACTAGTAAAATAAAACTGTTAAACTGGTTGGAAAAAAAAGTCATTTACTACAAGACTTCTCTTATGGTTTAAAAATAACAAGCCTAATAGTGATTGGCTAATTTACAAAAAAAAAAAAGTTATATGCTCCGGTTTAAAAAGTTATGGTTCAAAGTTATAGCCTAATAGTGATAGGTGAGTTCAAAGAACCGCAGCATATAGCTTATTTTATGCTTCGATTTGAAATTAAAGTAGCTAATAAATGATAATATATGCTACTATTTTGAGTGTTTGAAGTCAAAAACGCAACATATACTAAAAGGTATATCGAGTTAAAAAGCTTACGTTTTGTTTTTAAATGGAAAATTTAATTTTCGTCCAGACTTAAAAAGTTAAGAGATTGAGTAAGGATATGATAGAATTTTGCGTTAAATTAGTAGTTTGAAAAAATTGATTACAACATGAAAATTCAAACAACAATCAATAGAGTAAATTTTATTTCTACTATACATTAAACACTAAAATTTACTTAATAAGTAGTTGTATATTACTACATCCATTTTACTGTAGATACCCTATTTATTTTTTACACTATCCAATTCACTTATTCAATACTTACTATTTCTTACTATAAACAACGAAATATTATAAAAATAAATATTAATAATCTTTACATTGAGATAAAGCAAATAAAATCTCACTTGACTATGTTTCAATTTAAAAATTAAGATAAAATACTAAGTGAATAATGTTAAAAGTATATCATTATTTATTATTATATAAAAACTTATACGAGCACCGCATTAAAAATATAGAACAGATTAATACGCATTTGGACAGTTTATTTATCTGCCCCTGCGTATGTGCATATTAGCATACGAGTGTATATTAAGATTTAAGACCTTTGATGTTTCGATTGGTTTTCACTTAGTTAATAATTATTCAAAATACAAAAAAAAGTACTTTAAAATATCGAAAAAATAGTTCAAAAGGGAAAGACAACCGTACCCATCGTTCCAGAAGCATCACTTCCACCATAGAAGGTGGCATGAGCGTTTTGCCAACCAGAACCCACAAAGGCATGAACATTCATGTTAAGGAAATATATTCCTACAAGAATTAATACCAATTTGTACATATTTTTTTTGTTTTGTTAGCCTTGTAAGATGAAGATAAAGAACAAGCTAAGGATAAAAATTGAAGAGGTTTGGATTTTAGGATGATATTTTGTGTTTTTCTTGATGTAAACCTTTCTTTTTATATGTCAAGTTTAGCCTTTTGCAACCACCTCACATGGAATCAATAAAATATATTATATATTTAATTTATATCATATAGAGAATCTAGGCTCGAGTCTATTTATGTCATAGAATCATTTTATTAATTAACTAACGTAACACTAGGATTCGTCTCATTCTCACCACTTAATCGAAAAAATCAATTTCCTTTTCTGTTGTTTGTAGTGATTTTTAGTCTATTTTTTTATTAAGAAAAACATATAATTACACAAAAAATATTACAGTCAATTCATTTTAATACAATAAGCATTCTACACTCAGTCCATTTTATTGTTAGAGTATATAACGTTTTCTCGAACCCTTAACAATCAAATTAAACATAGTATCAAAGCCAGAGTGACAAATGGTGTTAAATTATACTATAACATATTTTGGAGCCTCAACCATCAGCTTATGCTTTTAATTGACATCCCAAAATATGTTATATACTCTAACGCTTATAATAATATTCTGAATAGGCTAGATTATTAAATATTTTAGTTTTTAAATAGAAAATTTGCAAGTTTGTATTTAAAAAATTGGAATTATCTCTGGAAAGTCTGATCCACATCAATAATTTCCACGTTCTGAGTTTTAACATATAGCTCATCTATCATCACAACCCCACATGGATTTAACAGCAGAAAAGCCACAAATAAACCCAACAAATTGCTGCTTTAAGATTTGTTTAAAGTATGGGATGGGATTGTTTCGTTTGTTAGCATATGCTTATGTTTTTTTTAACTTTATTAAGAAAGGTAATTAGAGGTTTTTTTTTTCTTAATTTAGAAATTTTTTATGTTTAACATAATTTCGCTTTATTTAATGAAAATTTGATATTAATCATCAAACTTTTTTTATCGTTTTAAAATAAAGTTAATTATTGATTAACTCAATGTAATTCAATAAATAATTTTACTAATTTAGTAACATTCTATTAATAACCCAGATTTTGAACTATCTTTTTACTTAAATATTAGAAGTGCATACATTATTAAGAAAAAGTAATGTATGAATTGTTTTAGTTAATTAATAATCGGGTTTATTTTGAGGTGATAGGACAAAAAATAATATACTATCATTTTTTCATAATTATTTAAGTAATTAATTAGCAATTTTGATTGGAAGAATCATAAGTATTTAAAAATGAAAATTAATTCCACAATAAGAGTCATAATACATGATACATTTATATCAAAATCAACCCAATAGGCCTCTATCCCAAAGTATTAAATATGTCCTATTGACTACCTTTAGTAAGCAAGTTTATTTACATTTTTAATTTCAGCTTTAACTGAGTTTAGAATATTAAAGGGTAGTTTATCACATCATTTTTTATTTTTACTTTTTTCTATCAAGTTCAAACCATATTTATTTAATCCTAGCTATTTTTAGTATGTTTTGACTTGAAGTCTCAATGCCATACCAAGTGAAGAAAAAAATATAGCATATCCTTATAATATTATCTAAAGAGAATTAAAAAACGTCAGATCATACCCTTATTAAAGGAGATTAAAAGATTGTGATCTTATAAATAGTGAGATTTTAGGCTCAAAAAATTCCTATAAACAAAAATACAAAAGACAACACAAGCAGCAAAACAAAAGATGAGAACCGTAAATATGTGTGATAAAAAAACTTGTATGTATGAATATGATAACGTTTATATGAGTCTAGCTACATAATGAGGCAAGTGGAAGATCACATGGTATTGTTGTGTCCATATTAGGAGATGTTGTGATTCAATCCTTTCATCATACTCATGTGTTAATGCACATGAAATCTTATAGACAAATTGTGATTGTTATTAGTTGTATTTTTATTATGTTCATTTATTGGGAGTTGATGTATGTTCCTAAACATTTATGTATGCACCGTACTCTTCAAATCCGATTCATTTGGACTGGATTGTATTATATACATACACCGACATCTCAATTTTAGGTGTATTATTTAGATACGATTTCAGGATATTATCATAGAGTGGATTGAACACTTATTTTTACATGTTTGTTAAATCCACTCGACCAATATATTTGTCAAAGAACCATCTCAACCAAAAGCTTAAGCTAATGGTTGAGGTCCCACCTCACACGAGAGTCCTTTGGGCTAGAAGTGTGGATGCATCGCAGGCTCTCCTCATACCTAGCGCTTAATATTCCACTTTAAATGAGGGGTGGTTGAGATTCGATCCAGTGACCTCTTGTCATGCTGGCTTCTAATACCATGTCAAGAAACCAACTCAACCAAAAGCTTAAGCTATTTTAGACAATTACTAGATCTGCTATTTTACAAATGTTTTATTCGTATTTAGTTTTTGATTGGATCACCGTTAAGCTTTTTCTCTCTAATTTCTTCTATTAGAAAATATTGTAGTTGAATATTGTTATAACAAATTTTTGGTATAGATTCTCCACAAATTTCATTCTCAATTAGTAATTGTTAGGTGATATCACAATTGTGTTATCAATCTTACCTCTAGCTTGGTTTACTCTATGAAAAAATGCAGAAAATCTTGACTATATGGGTGATATCATGCTTGTGTTACCAATTTTACCTATGCCATTAAGAACCTGTTGGTGAGACCATGAGACGAACTCAAATCAAAACTTAAATTCTCAAAATATGTATTACATAGGCTATTTTAATCATTTGTAAGTATGTGTGTTTCTCGATGATACTGTCTCATACAACGATATGTGATGTTATAAATCTGGTTAGCTCTAATAGGTGGCTAGAAATGCAACGAATAAACTAAAATCTATGACAAAGGGAGGTCTTTTTTACAAGGTAGCTTTATTTGGGTAGGGATAATTCTCAATGTAAGTGAGAAAACGAAAGTGTTCTTCTGAAAATGAAAATTTCTCAATCACCAAGCTAACCGATAATTCTCATTCATAATAAGTTATTCAAGCCATAATAATTAAGATGGCTTTGCCTTATACAAGTTGGATAATAATGGATAATAAACTACTAGTATTTAATCAAGAGAGTTGTCATTAATTCATTAAACATACTTAAATCATACAAAATCGTTGCAATTAATAAAAATGACCTAACTTGGTGGTTACTTGTTAGTTAAAAAGCCAATGATAAAGCATCAATTCGACTACTAGTTTTGGAGAATGGAGTTTGGTAATAATCGGAGTAAGTATTGCTTTTTTAAAAGATTTAAACAATTTAATTCTTAATAATTCTTTCATTTTATCAGCTTATATGTATAAAAAATAAAAAATAAATAAATAAAAAACTAGACTACTAGTTTTGTACTTGGATTTGCTTTGACTAAACATGTGCTACGGACGTTGAATTTCAGCACAAAATATAGAGTATAATGAGGGAATGAAGTTGAGAGTATAAGATTACTTTCCTACTTAATAAGAATTTTTTTTATTAAGGCAATATCATAAATTAAGCATATAACAAGTGCATGTCAACCAACCACACCAACAAAAATGTCAAAGGGATTAATTATTATGTACTTATGTCCTTGTAAGCATGAGTTAGTTAAACCGTTAAAGTCTTAATTAAAACGATAATATTCAAATTAAACGCTGATATAATTTCATTTTAACTCATTTTCTTTAAGTTCAAATCGAATAATTCATTAATTCAATTTTAATCAGTTATCATGTATAAAATTAAATTGATTGTCGTTATTATGTGTTATACTCCTATCATATGTTACACAATTTAATTATTAAATGACTGACAAATAATCGAAGCTGGCCTAAACCTAGATTCTCAATTGATACTATAAAAATTTAAATTAATTATTGACTTTTATTTGTGTAAAAGTAATTCACTTTTAGTGATTTTCTAAATATATTGCCCTCCTTAAAATTATACTTAAAAGACTCATATGCACGAACAAGTTTAAAATTTAACCTAAAAAACAATGGTCGCATATATTAACAAACACCTTATTATTCATTAGTCAAACATAGCTCAACTAGTGATGTGTCTTTCTATGATATTGTTAATCAGGAATTCAAAACGTATTACATTTTTGAGACAATTTTAAACCTTAATTTATCATTAATAATTGACAAAGTACGGTAAAGAAAGTCCATATACTCTTTTAAGCCCTTAAAAGGTAAAATTGGCTACGTCAGTTGGATTTCATCAAGTCCATAATAAGAGTACATACTTATTACAATATGTTTTGTTATTATTAATATTATAAGTTGAGCAGAAAATTAGGATGTAATGGCAGTTGGCACCGAATAAAACAATTTTATTTTGTTCTCTTTTATATTGGTACGGTGCATAGGTCGTATGTATAATGTATGTATGATTTAAAATTTAAAGTACGACGTACAAAACGGTGCTTGCTAACGTAGACTAAATCACTAAAGTTTGATGCTCCAACTGATTATATACGATTCGTGTGATATTGCTATTGTTAGTAATATATTAGTAGCAATTTCAAAGAGACAAAATAATATTTATGAGCACGATTTTACAACTTAAAATGCGGCCTTCAACACCATTTTATGACGCATTAATAGAACACAAAAGTGTAGTACTCTCTAGTTTGGGATGACCTTTCGTTATATGTTTAACACACCAACTTATTGTAATTTTAATAAATATGTACAGGTCTTTATAGCATTTGAAAATTAATTGTTAGTTATTGCCTTATTAGCTAATAAAGTTGACTTATTTGACAAATCGATGACATCTGTTATTAAACTAGTTGTACAAACTAATTGTTAGTGGACATGTTAGATAAAATTTGTTGTTGTCTTGTTTATTGAAGAAGATAGTACAAGTTAAAAGGCAATTTGAAAATTTTCATTTTGACTTGAACATTAGCTTTCTAGTTTACTTCAAAAAAAATTATTTTTTTATCTAGCTTAAAATTGTTTATGAATTTATTTTTGCTTTCTAATCAACCAACAGTCAAAAATCAAATCAGTTAATAAGTTGTCAAGAAATCCAATAAAGTTCAATGGAATGGAAAAGTAGCTTGCTATCGAGATCGAAACTGCACAATACAATATATATTTTATCAGTTGACCACAAACAGATACGAGGAAATAAAAGTTTTATAACATGAATAATTTTCATTCTAAATTTCAAGCCTTAATTTCAAACCACAAAGCAAATCTGTGAAACCTTTCAACTACCATCAACAAAGTATTGTAGCCAAGAGTATGAAAGATGCATCAGTCGGCACTTCTACATGTAATTCACTGGCAATGAAAAACCAAGGAAAGTTGTCACAGACTAAAATGTACTTGAATGTAAACAAGACGGGCTGATTGAAGCACCTACAAAGTATGTTTTTAACTTGATCTACGGAAACAAATCAAAAATCGTCATCCTCCTCTTCAGCAATGTGTTTGGCTAATTCCTGCTCTTGTTGCTGACGTTCCCTCCTCTTCTCGGCACTCTCCTTCTCCTTGTGCGAGTTAGGAGGATAACGTAGAGCCCTTACTGCTTCATTGTGCATGTTCAAACAGAATGCAATTCTGGAGTCAAAAGCAGATTGTGGCTCGGTAGTCGAGTAAATGTCACCAGTTTCTTTCGATAGCATCCAACCATTCTTGTGATCCAATGTTGCATCTATTGCACCATCACGAATGGCTTTGGCCACGATGCTCTCAGCATCTGCAACTGGATTTGGAGAATCTAACCTCAACTTCGTCGCAACATCAGCAAGTGAGATGCGGGAATAGGAAATACTGATGTTTCTCAATCCAGTCCTGATAACATTATGCCGCAGGCGAACAATCAAATTGTGAGTGCGGTCTTTATCGAAGGTAGAAGAGAATTTTTCAGTAACCTTTCTAAACAGCTCCAAGTCACCAATTCGAACAGCCTAGAAAACTCAAACATCAACACTCTACTATGAGAATTAGACAAAAAAGGACGGAAATATCCCTTAGATATTCTACACAGAATTAAAACAATGCGAATAGGCATTTTATAAGAAATCGCATTAATTGAACACTCACATTTGTAAGCTCAAAGTATGGACGCAAGGCCATTTCCATGCCTTTCTGCATAAAAATCGTTCGTTCAGGTATTTCCCCCAACAGTAACCTTACTATCACAGCCCATTTGTTGCACTGAATCCTGAAGCCACGGGCTGCAACAGGTGCTTTCCTAGCAGCCTGAAGAAGGCTTTCTTTTGCATCAGTATACTCCAGCTGAATCGTCTGAATCTTTCCAACATAGAAGAGGTGTCGACAATGCTACAACAAAAAATTATGTCAGGACATAAACAACTATCAATAATACAGCAATGTCAAAGCCTTAATACCGATAATATGGGATTAATACCAACAACCATAACATAACAATACAACTTGGTCAGAAGGAAACAAGACAGCATTGAATGAATTTCACCAGAACTTGACCTATAATATACATGGAATGAATGCTTTACTCTAACTCATAATTTATTACTATCCTGAATCATTATAAATGCCAACAAAACATAATGAGGCACAACACCCTGTAAAACTCTGCATGCATATATGACCAATCTACTTCAACAATCATGATCACATCTTATTTGCTTTATAAATAAATAAATTCAAGATCAAGCCCACAAAAAAAGGCACACAAATTAATAAGCACAAACCAACATTATGTAAGACTGTAAGAGCACTGATATCAGGAACACTTCTAACTGAAAAATTGAAATAAACCATCAATGTCTCAAAATACATCATAAGAATACCTTTTTCCCACGATAAGAAAATGAAATTTGATAAAGTACCCCTCAATTTATTCTGAAATGCTTTGATTTACATATATAATTTAAATAAAAAATCACAAAACTAAATCGAAGATCACCCCTCCCAAGTCCACAGCCTCAATCTCAAACCAAGCCATAGCTACGCCCATCTTCTCCAAGGATAACCAGCTTTACAAGTATACAACTACCCATGTACAAAGCTACCTAAACCACGGCGCCTCCAATCTGACCCACCATCACCAATAAAGAATTGCACCTCTCAACAGATATTCTACTAACAGCCATCCAGACTCCCACACAAACAGACAAATATCTTGTTAATTTAAGTGCCTTGCAGAACACATGGCCTGCCTAATTACATTTGAAATTACATCAAAAGTTCTTCAGAATGTTGCTGTACTAAATCTATGGATATGGACTTCAGAAGTTTCTTATAAAACAGATATGAGTTCTAACCAAGTACCAAAATAATGCTTTCACTAGTCCTATTGTCTATTGACTAGCTCAGACACAATTTTCATTTATTTAAAACTCAGTTCAGATCAGAAGTAGAAAGAGAAAAATGCCCCATATACAAGCCTAAGTGCCATGTCCTATAGACATGGGTATGTCGGCAAATATGTGTATCCCAGGAACATGATTACCCCAACCACTACAATAAAAAAGAAGGGACAAAGAAGAGAATTTGACAGTGCTAAGGCTTGAAATACAAAAATTAGCCAATACCACCCAACAGCCATCAGCCACAAAAGACCCCACCCTACCATCCATTAAGATCCGCTACCACCACACCTGCAAACCCCACTAACCTTCCTTTCTGGAAAACATGCATTTTGCTCGTATATAAATGCTTAATATGGGGGTATTGAGTCTATTGCTTCCATCAACATTTAAAAATAACTCTCTACAATCAAACACTTCCAAACATAAGGATAATTGATAAAGCAGCATAGCTATAAAATGCAAGGAAGTTACATGTATGTAACAACCTTTTTGTTTTCCAAAGAAACTTCTTACTATAACCACCCAGCCCAAACAATAATCCCGTGATATTATATGCTATTCAGCTACTCTTGTGAGAGACCGTCTTTCAAAGAGACGACCTCAAAACAAAAAGCCCACATTCTTATTTTCTTTTTAATTTGTATTAATTGGGCTATTTAGCCCATATATCCAATGTGTCTCTTAGAGAGACCGTCTCTCACAACAATTCGTGTATGCTATTAAGTTTCTAGATCTAAAAAAAATAAAGAGCCAGACATAAATTCTCAAAGCATTTGGAAACATAAACATTCAAAGTGCAAATACACCTTTACCATATTAGAGTATAGAGCATAGGAAGATGTCACTAGAAAAATTGGCAATGTAAAGTCAGATTACCTGTTGATTCGAGTGTGCCCCAAAACTCGGTGCCTTAGACCTAAGCTTTTCAGCTAAGTCATATAAGTTGTAATGCAAGTAATTGCGGAGCAACAGGTTGAGAAGTGTTTCCTGTAGTACATACAAATGATATTTTACAATTCTTACTTTGTCAATTACAGTAGAACAAACTAAAAGCAAAGACATCTCCTCATAAACACTTGAAAAGCTAATCTAGTACTTCTCAAAGATAGCATACAAACCTGGCCAAGTTCATCATGGTGTAAGGTTGCCAAACGATGTAGAGCAAATAGTTCACTGGAAGAAAAATGAATCAGATAAAGAACGATAATGAAAAGTCCCATAAACTAATTTGTTCTAGATAGCTGATTGCTTATGAATCACAACTTAATGAAAATGATTAGCTATGAATAGCAAAAACCTACCCACGGATTTCAGCAAGATCACCAGTAAGTTCATAACTCAGTGAATAGAAAGAATATAGTTTAGATGCCAGAACATCAGCAACCCTTCTTTTCAAAGACTTCAGACAAGCAATGCTTGCAGAAGCACAGGATTTGGCCTGAAGATTTTCAAAATTAGAAATTAGCAGGAAACCACCACAAAGAAAAGGAACATACACATTAGACATCTAAACAAAACAAACCTTGTTGTACAGTTTCTGATCAATCAGAAACAATAGTACAATCAAGTAACAGTAGATTTCCAGCTCTGGCAAAGTACTCTTCCCAGAAGGTTGGACAGCAGAGGTTGCAGTGTCAACTTCCATCTCATGTTCACCTCCCTACAACCAATGTTATCAAAGTAAGTTGAGCTCTTCATGTAAGCAAAAGAGGAGCAATACTGACAGCATTATGCAAGAATCCAAAAAATATATACATAAATAGAAAGGGATAACATAACTTATTCACAAAAATTTTTTAATAGAAGCCAAAGTACAACACAACAAGTAATCAAAATATCAAACAAACATACCAACCAACAATAACATGCTATTACCCCAATTTTACTAGGTTGCCCCTGTCACATTTGAAAGTACACAACTCAAAACTCTTGTAAGGCTGCAACACTTTATGCCTTTCAAACACCTAAGTTAACTCTTCGTATAGACTGTTCTGCTTCTTTGTTAAAAGTAGTGACAAGCCTACAACTACAACAACATTACCTTCTGCAATCATCCATTAATTAAACTACTAGAACTTACCTTCTGCAATCCAACCACTTACTCCTTATTTTAGAATTTCAATCATCCAAATAGAAAGTAACATTTGTATCTACTAGAACTAATTCTCCAAGTTAAAATGATAAATATCCTATAAAAAAAGGGTTTGGACATGATGAACGAGCGAAGCTTCACAAACTTTCCAAAACACTATTTTACACACTAACACTATTTGGACAACATTTTTGGATAGAATGGAAGGCGAAGGGACGAGAGATTGGTGAATTTTCCTTCCAAATTTTTCCAGACTCTGGAAGGAATTGTTTTGTTTAAGTTGTGAAGAATTTCTCTTTCCAATTCCCTTCCATCCACTTCCCTTCCTTCCCCTATTGGTATCCTACGTTTACCTCCCCTTCCTTCCCCTCAGTTTCCTTCAAACATGTAAATGCAGAAGTTCCATTAGAATAAATGGCGTTAAGCTTCACCAAACTTTCTAAAACACAACTTCACCAGATAAACACTAAAACAAACTTAGTACAAAATCTCAAGTAAATAATTCCACATCAATTACAAAAAAATTTAACAGAACAAATGCAAAAGGAAAGAAGAACAATCAACAAAAAACGAAAACCATAATCAGGACTTGAAGAGCAAAATCGTGAAATAAAACCCAAATAGTAACTAAGAGTGTACCTTAGGAAGAAAAGCAGTGATTTTTCCATGAGCTTCAGAACCGGGAGAAAGAGCATAATCAACGAAGCAATTGAGCACACGAGCAGTAAGCTTACGACGAATAGCAAAGGTGAGACGAATTGCTCGAGAAATACGACGTGTTTCCTTAGTGTACGATCCCGTCTCCAGCAAAGACCCAATCTCCTTCAAATCTGCGATAAAATCAAATAAAACTCAAATACCTAAAAAGGGGGGGGGGGGGGGGGGGGAATCGATGAAAGATAAAACGATGGAGTTAATAGATTAAGGCATACGCTTCAAAGTAGGGGGATCTGAAGAGGAAATCGAACTTGATTGTGGATGAGTATCCTTCATCTCCACATCTTGCGTCATTGTGATGTATTGGCGACTGAAATTGATTTAAATTTCGAGATTTGAATGCAGAAGAAGTTATTGAAACTGGATATTGAAGAAATGATGATGAATTTGATGAATCGAGGCGAAATCTAAGTGAATTGGGGAAGATGATTAGGGTTCAGAGCTGCGAGGGATTGCAGTAAGAGAAGTTCTTTTCTTACTCCACAAGAAGCACCACTGCACTGCTCCAGCAACAAAAACAAAAAGTTCTTGCATATACTTTCTAAGAAAAATTACATTAATAATCTACCAGTTGTAAATAATTTTATTTTTTGATTATTTTTTAATAATTTAATTTTTGTCAAATATTTGCACACAACATACTAAATTATTAATAATGAGTAATAATAAGGTATGTTGCCAGCAAACTAAAATAAAGATTGGATTATTCATAGCGTACTAAAAGAAAATATTGGATTATTAGAAAATAATTTACACGTGAGATTATTTACTGTAGACGAGCAAAAGGTTAGATTATTAATATCAATTGTTTTTACTTTCTATTAGAAATGGGTAACAGACTAAGAGGTCGGGCCGGCACGCAAGGCAGCACGGGTAGGAATCGTTTATGGCAAACACGAGCACGGCCCGCTCATAGCTTGGCACAATACGGGCTACAATTTTGTCAATCGCCTCAGTGAGCCACAAATGTCACGGTTATCATTTTATGAGATTAATACAACACACATGTCTGCATATACGACCCGTTGGCACGGCCTATCATTTCATAACTATTTTGTGTTGTGGCCCGTGGCATTGTCGATGTGCTCGTGTTGTGTAATGGCGGGCCTAATGGGTCATTTTTTAAGTGTAAGTCGACATGACACTGCCTCACTCCAAAATGATATCTATTGTGATTAGGGTTATAGATTGAAAAAGAAAAATATTAAAATGTTAATTATATTGATAGACACATAGTTTGCTAATAAAAATTCTCAATTATATGTCAATTTTTATTATGTAATTAGTGCTGATATAAAATTTTTATAGTCTGTTTGCTTACCAGTTATTTATAGTACTAATAGAAAAAATTATGTGTAATTTATTAAATAAAAGTACTTTTTTAATTTTGAGATGAGTTGCTAGCATGCCATCCTTATATGGGAATAAAACTTCATGCTGAAAATGTGTTTTCCTTCTCAAATTTTTATTTATTATATAATAACACTCTTTCAAAGTTGTAATAGAAGGAAATCTATATTATCAAAATCCTTGGAGTTGAACAAGAATGAGCCTAAATTTTTACATAAGATACTCCATCAAAATTACTAAAATTTTACTTCTTTTAACAGCCCGTTTCGTTAGTGGTATTAAATAGTGGTAATGGAAATGATTTATAGTGTAAAATTTCATTAAAAGTTCCATATCATTTTCATGGTAATGAAACTTTCATCACAAAATAATTTTTTTGTTTACAAATTTCCATTACTGCATAATAGCACCCCTCCCAATGGTAATGCATTGGAATGTATTTTATGAAGAAAATGAAATGATTGGAGTTGAACAAGCATGGCCATCAAGGTAGCCAAGAGATTTTTTAACTAAAATTACACTAGTTTTTCATTTCCATTACCATCGTTTATTACTACCTACCAAACGGACTGCAAATATTTTACCAAAATTTCACTCCTTTAAATATTTTTTGACATCGTATATCAAATAAATCGTTAAGGTATAATATATCATAATTCATAACTTATTACCTTTCGAATTAACAAAGCAATTCATAACTTAAGGTATAATATATCATAATTCATAACTTACGATCCTACAAATTTACAGAATTAACAATTTGTATTATGTCTATGTTTATTATTTGATCATTTTCAATATAAAAAAGCAATAATAACCCATGTATTTTTAAGATTTTATTTTAATTTTAAAATACATACACATCTTACTTTTTTAATGCCATTTTTTTCTCTATTCTTAACAAAATGACAATATATATATATATATATATACATATATATATATACATATATATATATATATATATATATATATATACATATATATATATATACATATATATATATATACATATATATATATATATATACATATATATACATATATATATACATATATATATATATATATATATATATATATATATATATATATATATATATATATATATATAAACTACACATAATATATAATGAGCACATACACTAAAGAGTACAATAATGAACCATAGTAAGCAAAAAAGAACAAAGATACTAGCAAAAAAAATCAAATTAGTGGTTTTGAACGATCTTACCCAATCCTACTGATCTTACCAACGATCCTAGTCGATCCTAGCCGATTCTAACGATCCCACCTACGATCCTACCTGATTTCGATTCCACTAATAATCCTAGTCATTGGGTCCGATCTGAATTGTAGAATCGTACGATTCTACGATCTGGATCACCATTTTGACAACAATAATCTTATGCATTACATTTGGAAAAAACAGAAAATTATCATCCAAAAATTTTAACCATAATTTAACAAAAACAAATCAATTTATCAAAAATAAAGAATGATAATATGAATATCATTTACAATACTTTTATAAATTAAATTATTATCACTTGTATGGAATAGAAATTTCACTCTTCATGCGAAAGGAAACAATTATGTATGCTAATTTTTATTGACAAAAACCATATATAAAGTACAAATTTATGCATTAATTTAGCTTTGAAGACTCTTCTTCGTTTTTTTCAGTACATAGCAGGAATAAAGTGAGCAGTTACTTAAAACCCAGATTTAAGTGACATTAATTATAATATTATATTCGTCAACTAGTCTTAACTTGTAACTATTGACTTAATTACATAAATTTTACTAATTTAATTTCTAAATAGAAATTATTAATAAGTTTGACTACATATTTATCGGATAAACTATCTATTATTAATAGATATAAAAAAATAATAGGATTCAACTCAATGATAATAAATATAATTTATCTGTCTAAAAAAAGTAGATAATTTACCAATTAAACAATATTATAGCATCAAATTCGAATACTTCATATATTTTTCTACGAAGGATTCGATCTCCAAAGCGTATAGATGTCATCTTTCGTTGTGACTTGGTTGGCATACTGTTGCTTATTGTAATTTGCGTCACAACCAACATCGTAAAGCAATATTATTTATTGGATAATTTTCTAATTAATCTCTGTGGACTTGTTAAAAACTTTAGAGCCAATATTAATGGATGACAACTAATTCACAACCAAATTTGACATCTTTACATGTTGGATATTCATTTGTAAGAGATTATTAAAATTTGATGTTGTAACATTATTTAATAAAATATATGTAGACAGATTAATCTGAATATTTTATCTGTATTATTAAGTTTTTACTATGTTATAATTTTCTAAAAAAATATATGTAAACATGTTAAAGTTATTATTTTATAAAAGTATATACATTACCTTGATATTATTAAATAGATTTCGCAAATCCACGTAACTTACTAACTTAGTTAGCGTGAGCTTAAAAGTTTGTCTAAATCTTACCTTATTAACAATAATAAAAATCTTACCTTATAATTGACTTTTAAAAGGGCGCCAATAATAACCCATTTCATAAGTTTGTTTTCTTTTCTATCCCTTCTATAAATAGGGATAGAAGTAAAGTAGAAGACATACATAACCAGAGCAATGGGGGAGCATCCAATTACTTTCTCCTCTGAGCATCCAATTACTTTCTCCTCTCATATTTTATTTATGAAGTAAACTCAGAGGAGTACAACACGAGAACTTATTAGGAGGACACGTATTGTCCCAACCCATTCATCTAGAGAGTTTTGATGCGATTAGAAGCATTAGTGCTAATATGATTGCACCCTCTTTCCGGTTCAAAAAAAGAAGGCCTATCGACGGTCACAGCAAGGGTTTGCAGCAATAACTACTGATGATTAGTACTCTATAGAGGTTGATTTCATGGTTGGTGCTGCAAACCTTAGCTGCGACCATCGAAAAGCCTTCTTCAGATGTTGTTGTACTATCCTTTATCACAATCTTCGTCCATAAATTTATACCAAGACACCCGTAAATGAGGTAAGAAATATTATGAAAATGAAGCATATAAGCCAATAAACACACTAATTTGAACTATTATTTTCCTGCAATTTTATTATGTTTTCAGGATTTTTCATAGAACAATAAAATATGACTCATATTTCGACTGGTCAATAATTTAAAGATATTGGATTTGAAATATAATAAACTATGGTGTTAAAATGCTTCCTTAAATTATGTTTATTTCACATTTATGTAAAGTTATACATGATATTTGCAACTAAAGGTCAAAAAAAAAAACTGATTTTTGTTATTTACTTATCACTTAAATTCACCTAGTACTTGGTTAAAAATCATTTATTAGCACTAAAGTGATAGATTATTGTACGACTTACTTTAAAAACATAATACATATCATCTATTATATTTGCACTAGGGGATCAAGCTCGACTTGCTTTAGAACTTTTTCTCTTGAGTAATGAGAAGTTTACATCATCGTTGGCCTAGTAATGTGATTGATAGAAGAGAAATCAACATCCACTCATCTATCAACCAACTTAATCATATCACACTCAGTGGCAGAACCAGAAAAAAAAAATCAAATCTACGGGCACTCATACAATGAATAGTATTTTTGAAATTATGTGCTCTCAGCTCTGGCCTCACATGCTGGAGTTGAAAGGCACCTAGAACCACCACTAGCCTCACTTCAATCCTCCACCAATATTCAAAACTCGTCACCTCAGTCGCATAAAGCCTTTAACTCGGTAAAATTCATCATTTTATGGAGTTTTTTTTTTATAGCAAATGGATTTTAAAGTGCCAATATATATATATATATATATATATATATATATGAGTTATTTTAGTAAGCTAGCAAGCGGAGGGGTTTACAAAGTAAGAAAAACAAATAAAAGAATGCACTGCTCGCCAATGTAAAGGAAGAATGACTTACAATTACGCCAAAGAAACTCAACCTAAATTCTAAAGGGAAAAAAAATTGCCCAACTAAGTAGGGCTACAAGAAACTTTATGATCTAAACTAGTCTATAAATGATACACATTCATAGTGTCCTAAAAAGTACAATTAATTGAGAAAAAAACAAAAAAGACCAAAGTCAAACATAGAGACGAAGCAGGCATTTCACACTTTAAAACAAAACCCCTGCTTTTCCTGTTCAAAGGAAGAGCATTTTATGCAACACCGGCAGTTGTGGCCGCCTGAGCAGGGCCGTTGAAGCGTCCACCACGGCCACCACCCCTTCCACGACCTCCTCCCCTTCCACGGCCACGACCTGCAGTATAGTACAAGGAATAAGCATTGGAAGCAGCAAAAGGTGTTTCCTATCATTAGTGCTCTTACGGGAGTTTGATTGTTGGTATTAATTAGTGATAATAAGAATGAGTTTAGGTTTTAATTTTAATATATTCATAAAAAGTCTTGTGTACTTGCTATGGTAATGAACATTGACGCTTCACCCTCAAACGTCTTTTTCTTCATAAATTTCCTTCATCAGTTTATACTAATTTTGCATATCGGAATGGATTTATGAAGAATAATAATTAGAATAGGATAAGCATGAGATCATAAACCTTGCGAAGTAGTATTTCTAGCTAAATTACATTAAATTTTTATTACCATCCACCATTTACTACCAGCAATCCCTCGGGCATGAACGTGTGTACATGGAAGAAGTTTCTACCAAGGTTTTCAACCTAGAGTTCAAAATGTCAACATGCATACACTCTCAGTATGCTTCGTGTGCATAATGCAACAAATGAATTAATGAAGATTGCTCTCAGGACAGGAATTCATGAACATACACAGGCTTAAAACCACATATCGGACGGGTTAAAGTAATTAGATCTGGCACCATCAATGCCTAGGTTCCATTGCAGAATAAGAGAACCAATTAATCTATTTAATTATCCTAAGCTTATACGCTTTACTTCAGAGCCATACAATAAAACAATAAAAATGACAAGTGAGATTTTACCCCGGCCTGGAGCAGGTGGTCCTCGATTGTAACCTCCTGCATTTTGCTGAGGGTCAATCATAGGACCATAATTGTAGCCTCCACGTCCACGACCACGGAAGCCACGACCTCTGCCTCTGCCCCTACCCCTGGGATAACCTCTGCTCTGATCCCAGCCTCCATCCTCATAGTCAGCAGACATAAAGCCATTGCCTGAAATAAATTGTTGTCATTAAGTTTCCAAGAGGTGCTGTGTCGAAGACTACTATATAAAAACTGGAAGGGACAACAGATAAAAACGTAAACATAACTAGTTCCTAAACAGGAAAATATAACTTAAAATACAGTCAAAATAGCCCTCAAGAAAGAACTTCACTGCTTTCACAAAACCGGCATTCCTAATAAAATTAAGTATATAATCAAGAAGTCAGAAAAAAGCTGTTGGACATATAAGAGGATGCAACAATACAGACCTGCTGGACCTCTTCCCCTTCCCCGTCCTCTACCACCACGACCCCTACCTCGAGCATTTGGAGAGCCATCTGAACGTATTAGGAGGAAATAAAAATTAGGGATTCTGTAAAAAGACTTGGACGATCAAAGCATGCTAGACGAACAATACCTCCATCATATTCATAATCATTTGATGCTTTCACTTGATCAGCAGGCAATGGAGGCTGGTACCTACAGTACATAACATTGAAATAAGTCTACAGCAGGAGATTGATTAATTAAATAACCAAGATATGCAGACCCTTAATCACCCAAGCCTTATTATTCTAAAAACTTGAGAATCATTAAATTGTCCCCGAAAGACCCAGCAATCCACAAATGAATGCAATTAGAGAAAATGCATCATCTTGAGTGGCTTCATAACTTCATAAGAGTATAAAAATAAGATTACAACTTCCAAAGAAATATACAACGCCAAAGCCTAAAACTCTTCATTTAACTCCTGACTTCTCCCAGCACACAGGAAAAGAAGGTAAAGGAGTTGAAGGTCAATAAACCAACACCAGTTAAACCTTTAGAAACAAATCAGGTAGTATCTTTTGTCAATAAACCAACCAAACTCATTGATACTGTACGCAACACCAAGCTTAAGGACCTCCACAGAAAATAAAACAGCCAATAGAAAATTTTGATTATGCCAGCTTTGTTGTTACTACATCTCAAACTACCCTATAATAATAGAAATCCTTATAAAATAGCAAATATAAACTCACCCAATAGCTGATGTGTCCTTTTCTTTCTTTGAAAGAGTTATAGTTATCATTGACACATGCCTTGTGGTTTCAATACTGCAATAATAATCATAAATGTTAGAGCACAGGTGATAAGGACAAAGCAAAATTATCATAGTACTTGAGTAACCAGCAACTTCAATATTAACCCAAAGCAAACGAAAAGGTGGACACAATAATTCTACAGATTGAAAAAATTCTTACGGATGAAGGCCTTCCTCTATTGGCTCCCATGTATCAGTGATACCAGTGGACCCAATTGTTGTGATCTGATGCAAACCAACTATTCTTCTCTGTAGTGATTAAAAAATGCCAAAATGATCATCAGAACAGGTTAAGTAAAGAAAAGAACAAAAAAATGACAATGTATAGAACAATAAATACCTTAATAAGCTCCACAATCGTCACAGTCTTGTTGATTGCTCTTCCCATGGCCTTGAACACAATTTCATCAGAACCTTTCTCCTGAATAGATGACAGGACAGGATAGATGAGAAGACAATTTGATAAAGGCATAAGCTTTATAGTATACTTTCAGACAGACATCAATAAAGAGAAAGCCAAAAAGGGCAATCCATATGTTGACAAAATGCCAATCACAAACCTTTTAACACCTCAATAAGTTCTTAAAAGCAGAGTACCACACAATAAGATATTATGATGAATTAAGAAGCATTACATGAGCTACACGAGAAACAGTCTTGAAATAGCACAGACACAACATGACATAGCTAGCTAACCTAACCCCAAATTTGTTTGTAGACCATTTACAAATCGGGTCTTAAATTAATATTCAAAAGTTTTTCCAGATCTTTACCTCATGAATCAAGTAATTGAAGTAACTGGATAAGAAGAACAATGTACAAGTTGATGATTGCATTATCATTATGATTTACAACTGACTTAGTTGGTGACAAGAGCTCAATCAATTAAAATCAGTGCCTAAGTGAGGTTAAGAGGGTCACAAGTCACAACATTACAGTTTCTCTACGGACTTCTCATTTCTACACTAATCTTAACCTCTCTAGTCCATCATTTCACTAATTACCCCATTGCACTACAACTCACCACAGGAAGCACATAGTCCCCAAGCTCCACCAAAAAGTAATCTCATCTCTATTTATATCAAATATACTTAGGGGGCGTTTGGTTCGCACAAGGGAATCGGAATGGAATGAGGAAAGGGAATGAAGGAGAAAGGAATGGATTCCCCTAATTTAGCCTAGTCGTTTGGTTGTGTTTAGGAAACGGAATCAATCCCTTTGTGACTGTTTGGTTCAAGTTGGATTAATTGATTCCCTTTCAACAGAGATTAGGAACAACCCAGAAAAGGAACAAAACAATGGCGAAGAACTTCAATTCACTCGAACAACAAAACGATGTTCATCAATGGCGGTACAGAAATCTATGTAGAACAACCCAGAAATCCAATTCATCCTACAAATCCAATTCATCAAAAATCAAAAACGCAACAGAAACGAAATTACAACAAGAATCAAAAACGCAGGCTTTCATCAATGGTGGTACAACACAGATTCAACAAGAACACGAAGAAGAATGGAGGCAGCAAAATCGAGATTGAGAAGAAGAGAAGAGAAGTTGAGGAAGATGAACGAGGCGTGAACAGGTGAACGTGAAATCAGTCGCCACCCCTCACTGATGTTCACTGAGCGAATCAGTTCGTTGTTCGCCTATTCGCACTTCGCAAAGCCACTACTGGCTGCTACTGCTGCTTCCGTGAACAGGTGAACGTGAAATCAAGACCACCAGACCCATCAACGCCGACGGCCCACCACCAAATCAACCCACCTTCAATTCAAGTTTTGTTTTTATTTCAAGTTTCAAATCTCTTTATCTGTTCCTTGTCTCATCGTCGTAGCCTCAACCGAGCAGCCGCCGCCAGCACCGGCCAAATCAACCCAGCCGTCGCAGTTCAGGAAGGATGGAGGCGCGAGGAAGGAGAAATATGGTGAGGAAGGAGGCGCGAGTGAGAAAGGGAAGGCAGCAGCTGTGGGGAAGGGAATGGAATGGGAAAGTGGAGGGGGAGGGAGGGAATGAGGATTACCTCATTTTAGGTAATCCAAAACCTTAATATGGGGAAAGGGAATGATTCTAACTGCGAACCAAACAACATCAAAGGGAATGGGGTATTTCCATTCCCTTTCCCTTTCCTTAATACCCCCAACCAAACGCCCCCTTAATACTAACATTCACAAGCAAAGATATAAACACTCCATTCTTTTACATTGCCGCATTCTTACAAAAATAATAGTTTTACATGCCTCATAAAAATAATATAATAGTTTACTTAATATAATTAAGCTCTCACGAAATCACCCTTAATTTACTTATGCAAGTGTATGGCTAAACTAACTAACCCTCTGCCTCCCACCAACTTGCCCTTTGCCATCATCACTTGCATTCTCTTCTCTCATATTCATCACTTTACCCTATAGTTCACTGCCAAGCCAAACCTCAACAAAATCATTGCTCACATTATAATGAATATAGAATATATACTTAACATCAGTGTACACAAGTGAAAACTTAAACCCACCATTCTCCTATAATTGCATACACCTCTTAAAATAGTACTCTGTGGGATTTAAGGGAGGGAATGGGACTTTTTCTCCAAAATAGGCCAAGTCTTTGTTTGTTTAAAGGGAATGGAAATAGGGAATGGGACTAAAAAGGGTGAAAGTCCCCAAGACAAATGTCTTAGGGGAGGGTAGGTAATTGAGTTCAGACTTTCATTTTATGAATTTCTTCCAAATCGCAACCTTGACAAACAAGGCATGAGACTTTTTTATCTTCAAAGCCTCAACTTAAAAGTCTCATCTTAAAGTCTCACAAGTCACATTCTCCTAGTGCCAAACACCATGTCTTTTCAATAAAGCACAAAAAACCACAACTACTGAGAGACAAAATAGGATTAAACAACTGAAGCATAAACAGATTATTCACTAATTCATTCACCTTTAATTAGCGAAGAAAATTAAATGAACATAACACAAGACTACTTTTGCTAGTTTCCCATCAATGAAATTCAAGCATCAAAACACCTATTTCTTCCCACGCAACAACACAGGAGACGAAATTAAATCCAAACGACAAATTGAAATAATGTTTAAATGAAATAAATGCCAACAAGTTGTAAAAATAGAAAAAAAATAAGGAGAATAACAAATTAAATCAGCAAATAAGATTAAGATAACACAGACTACTTTAGCAAGCTTCCCATTAATGAAATTCAAGCATTGAAGCACCGATTTATTTCCACTCAATAGCACAAACAACGAAAAAAAATACAAACAACAATTCTAAATAATGTTTACAATGAAAAAAAATCTATTAATTGTTAAAAATAGAAAAATTAACAAAAAGGACCTGAAGAAGAGTCATAGCATAGGTAATATAGTTGCGCATTCTTCCTTGACTAGTAATGCGAATCTCATTCTCATCTATAGGTGTTTCAACTTTAGGCTTCTCGACCTTTACGTACTGTTCCATTTTCTCTCTGCAAAAATCAGAAAAATCAAAATCAAAATCAAAACAATCAAGTTTTCATCCTCAAATTAAACGATAACAAGATGAGAAATCAAAGATTTGAATAATCGGTGCAAAACGAAAGGTAAATCGAAGAAAAGAAGCACAAATCTGAGAAAAAAACCTAGAAATCTGGACCAAAGTTAACCCTAAAAACAGCAGGAAGAAGGAGGAGCCCTATCCTTCGGCTTTGTATGTTCTTTTACGCCCTAAAACTGCTAACTGGCTCCTGCTGTTGCTTTTATACTGCCTTCTCTTCCTAAACTACCCTAACCACCACCTTTATCCGGTCCAGCCCGGTTTTCCTTCTTTTTTCTTCTAGAATCTGGACTAGAGGCTCACTTTTGTTTTTCTATTTTTGGGATAGGCTAATTTTAGCTTTTTTATGTATGAAGATGTAGATGTCAATTTTTTATTTGACCCGAATCCGACTGAGAATGGTTTGAATTTGACGACAGTGATCCGGCTCAAAATCAACACAGTTAATTATCTGATTTATTTCATTTATAAAAATTCTAATTTATTTTCGACTTGAGTTGATTTATGCAGGGTTTGAAAATTTAGATTAAATTTTGAATTTTTTACTTTTCATATTCAATTTCTCGTAATATTTAGGATTACTAAATATAGATCACAATTACTAGATAAGTTAGTGAACAATTCATGTTCAAATTTAACCAAAAGTTAAGCTCAAATATAATATTAACTTAATAAATGAACTCAAATAAACAAAATATTTAAGCTTGTTTAGGAGTACATATTTAAGTTGAACACTTTAATGTTTAAGTCATTTAGAATTATAAATTATAAATTAGTCAAGTAATTGATGATACAATTAAGATATTTGGGTTTCATTTCATATAAATTAATTTCTGCTTAATCTATTTCAAAACTCACCCTCATTTTCTACTCTTAACCTCAAATTATTTAAAGTGATTCTCATACACCTTATCTTTCACACAATCACAAACATTTTTGCTTTCATTGTTTCTAATAAGGTTGGGTTTAAATTGAGGTAAATCCAACAAAAATCAAATTTATGATGAATTGAATAATGTCATTGATGAATCTTTATAACCTGAGAAACAAATCTAGCAATTGCAAGTTTGAAAATGCTAAAAAGTAGAAATAGGTAAAAATTAAAATTAATTAAACCCTTTCCTACAAAAATATGATGATAAATATCAAGATCATCTAGCCTAGGTCCCCTAGCACAGTCCATACAATATCATTGGTATATATATGATCTCAATATTTAGATTGTGTGGCTGAGTAAATAGTGGATCACAAAATAAATTCATGCAATCTAAAATTAAAGGGTTTTTTTTCAATGATTTGCTAGAAAATTGTGTGATAAATTGAGAATATTTACGACTTTATGTGCTATGTAATTAGGTGAATTTGAAGAGTAAGAGGAAGCAATTACAATTTCTATGCACTAAGAGTAAGAGAGTTTTCTATGCAGTAAGAGTAAGAGAGTATATCACTTTATAAACTTAATGAGTAACTTTTGAGGATTATTGATTAGCTTTTTTTAGTAAAGTTCTTAGCCTTATTACTAATTATCTTGTCTAGCTTTGTTTTTCTTTACATGTCTTTCTCGAGCAAAAAATTCTTTAGTTGTCTTTAGTTGCATCCTCATTAAGGTATAGTTTATCCTGATCATAGTTTCTACGAGCGAGATACATTGAGTATGATAATAATAATGAGTAAACGTCCTTTTCTTTAAGTTCGTGAGTTAATACTTATCCTTATTTGGATTGCCCAGAACAATTTCTTAAATTCTAACAAAGGTTTGAACCCCAAAACTTATTGCAAAACTATCATCATAAAGAAGTAAATGATAAACATATAGGAAATAACACAAGTACAACAACTATACAAGCCAATTTTTTGACCAAGACAATTTGCCAAAGGAAGTTCATTTATAGAACAGCTCTTTATACATGATGACTACTGGCTAGGTAGACACACTGAACACTAATAATACAAATAAAGCTTGTACTTCATTAAGCATAAGTACTAAATCCATTCCCACTCTTCGAATGAAGAAGTGAATCGATAATCTTCTTCCATCCATTGTAATCTACAGAAGAGCCGACATCGGACAAAAGAAAACCATTGACGATGAAAGCTGGTGTTCCATAGACGCCTCTCGAACAACCATACTGTATATACAAGTTAAGAGATACAAAAAAATTATAGAGATATATACTGGAGCATTACACAGACAAAGTGATTTCGAAGTTTGAGGAATACCTTGAATGAAACCCTTGTTTTGAGATCGGTATTCCTGTCGTCAAAGCCAGATTTTACAGCAGAATAATGGGTATCGACAGATTTTGCAACAAATTTAGCAATGAGATCTACAGTCTCGACTCTGGTCAAGTTACCTGTCTCTTTGTTGTAAAATTGCTCCTGAGAAACATTTTAAGTGTAACCCAATCTTAAAAACACAAATAGTGATATATAATTAACGACATACTAACGCTATGACTCCCACCAAAGCGAGATTTGAGAATTCGGAAGAAAACAATTTTACCAGGCTCTTGCTGCAACTTAACATAAATAAGACGCGCAAATGATTTAGCGAATCATTTTTCATTGAAGTTCCAGACGATTTTTTCGATAAATGTGATCCTAGTGCTTCAGTTATTAATTTCAGAAGTAGAAGCGAGAGTCGTAGATAACATAGTCCCAACCTATGCGTTCAAGCTAACTAAACATATGAGGGACGGAATGTGATTGGGTAAGGGTAAGTATTTGTTTTAAACCCATCTCGATGCATCGTGGTATATGGGTAAGGGTAAGTGTTCTACAAACTACAGTTGGGCTAGAAATTGAAATAAGCCACAACAAACATTCGAAAGACCGAAGACTGGAAAAACAATTTGCAAGTTAAAATCTATGCTACTTGGACTCAGGTACTGATATCAAATACTGGTACGTGTCCAAGTCTCGGATACGTCTAAAATGAAGCGTCTAAGTGCCATTCCAATGTCCGAGTATTAAGGATCGGACGCGGGTACGTGAAGCAAAAGTACATTCTAAAGCAATCCCACGTAATGATAGCATCAAAATGAAAAACTGCAATTTACAGTATCACCATTTGTGCCCGAAAGCTTCCAATAAATTACCAAAAGATGAAGATTGAAGATCAAAGGATACTTAATAAAGCAACACACAAAACAGTATAGAATCAACAAATGAATCCTATAAACAGCTACAACATTAGATAGATTGCACCACTGAATTCAAGAAACGTGTGAAGGACAACGTTTACAAGATGAACTTCATACCTGATATTTGAAGAAACTTTCCCACAAGGGATATGTTTCAGAACTATTCAATTCGTCAACAATATGCAGCGCCCGTGAAGTTGCATATGCATTGTCATGGTATCTGACGTGTAACAAAAAAAAAAAAAAAAAAACATTAACATCACAATGAGGACAATCTGAAATAGTACATCATCATTTTCCCATAGATTTTGTTCTGATTGTACAGAAAACCTAGTATTTTGAACTGAATTCCGACACATAATATTTAAGCAGATTTCTTCGTCTATCGTCATAAATTAGATGTATCAAGCTGTTATTATACCACACACCTATATCTATCATCAGACTCGATATCTCCATCTGCCATCAGACTATATTATCATTACTAGATAGTGATCAGGCTCACATGTCACAGCTTCAGGAAGCCTATGTTCACAAGCTGCCCAAAATAACAGATGAAAGAAAGAAAGAACGTTGGAAGAAAGATCTGCTTGAAGGTCTATCTCCGTTGCTTACAAACATAGAAAACGGATTGGAGGCAAGGAAGGTAAGGTACGATAAGTACAGAAAGTGAACAAATGTTCACAAATTTAGCAGATTTTATTATTTCTGTGTTGAAAACCTATCATCATAGCCACATCATGTACAGATGCTACCTAGATTATTCAATGTCACCAGATATTTCATGATCATCTGAACACAATCGAATTTCTTGTCATAAACGTACGTTCCCACAGTATTGAATTGGACAACGGAATCACCAACCTTTTTACTCCCTCACTCTCATTCTCTCACTACATTTAGATGAATTGAGTATTGAATTGGACAACGGAGGCTCTATCCCTAGACACCCCCCTTGAGCTAGATTCACAAAAGCTCACGCGGATGATATATAGCTTGTTTTCACAAACATAAATGTTGGAAAATTTTTAAATTTTTATACAAAATTGAGCGTTTATACTTGACTCACTATATACGAGCAAGAAGTGATTTGAATCTCACGTACAACAATAATGCCAGAGCGACAGAACCTTAATCCCGAAAGATTAGAGTCATCTACAGGAACCAATACATCAATTCCAATGGTCATCTATATGGATTCTTCTTCTACATTCATTCAGATTTTCTACCATTTCAATTTGAGATCTCATGTAAGAAAGTAAAAACGTCAATGGAAGAAATTCTATAATTCCTATTAACTACAGTTTGAAGCTGCTCAAATAGTGATGCAGAAATAGGAAAATTTTGGCTTACAAAGTTCACATCACCAAATTTCCAATTTCAAGCCTTTAACTAACTTATGAATTCCATAATCAATCCACTATTATAGTTGTAGTATAACATCTCAGCTAAATAAGAGTCATAAGTTGTCTTAGTGATCAAGGGCTTTCCCTTTCAGTTCCACCCTTGTAATAGGGCATTGATTTTCCACACCTCAATTTCTCCTTACCTTGAAATCAAAAAGCATCTCAGCTAAATTCTAAGCCAATAAAACCCAGAAAACCAAAGATACCTACATCCTTTCTCCCTCACTCTATATTGATTGGTATAAATACTACCTTATCGGAGGCTCCACCCCGGAAGCCATCCGGAAACTTGGAGAATCAGAAACATTCAAGATTACCCAGATGAAGTACATTCAAGCTAAATTGTAGCGAAAGTTTGAATTATTATACAAACTAAGCGTTGACTCATACTACAAATCAGCAAGAAATGATCAAAGATTTAACTTAAGAAAGTAATATGTCAAATTTTCAACCAGAGAAGATTCGCAAAACCAACTCACTACATTTTTGAAGCAATCCAAATTGAGTTTCTACAAAGTTCAAATTACACAACATTTCAATTTTCAAGTCTTTCACCAATTTATCAAAAACCATTAATCAATCCGCCATTATGGTGCTAGCATAACACCTCAGCTAAACTGTAAACCAGTAAAACCCATAAAACTGAAAACACTCAACATTTCAAATCAATGGGTATCATCAAAAAAAAATAACCATGAAATTATCAATGAAAAACACTAAAACTGAAGGAGTAAACTTACGGAAGAGGGAAAGGATGAACAATGAGGGAGACATTATGCCCATAATGTTGAAGAACATGCTTAAGAGGAGGCCAAGCATCACGAGAATCTGGGCAAACAGGGTCAAAGAAAGCTTCAATAAGAATATTTTCTGGGTTAAATTTCTTAGGGTTACCATACACAAACCCATCAAATTTAGCAGGAAGAAATTGAGCATCAATAACCCATTTAAATTGAAGATTAAAGAACAATGATAAAAGTAATAAAATCTGAATTGGGGAAATTTGTGCCTGCATTGTCTATGATTTATGTAGAATGTTAAGTTGGAATTGGACAAAATAATACTGATTGAGTGATGCTATTTATCGATGAGAAGAGGGAAAGTTGAAATTGATAGAAGTTAACGGAGCATGAATAGCATGCGTAATTGCGTGGAGTATGAATTTTGATCGAGGGATGCAGAAAGGAGCACGCGTCGTGGGGGATAAATACCCCCTACAACTGAAATAGCGTCATGATTCATTTATATGAATTATTCTATAGTAGAGTATACTCTACTTCATTCATTTCAACACTAAAAAAAATTACACTATTTATTGTTACTTTATATTTATAATTAATTTTTAATTTATAAGTTTAAACATATTTAAGTTTAATTTGTGTCATTATAAAGATTATTAGTATCAAATTTTCATAATTTTATATAATTAGAGATATTAAGAATTGAATTAATCCATTGCATTATGTGAAAAAAAAAACAAACATTGTAAGTAAATTGGAACAAAGGAACTATTACTATGATATGTTTGGTAGGTGGCTTTTACATTGACTTTTTGGTAGACTTTTGATTTTTGGCTTGTTGATTGGTGAAATAGCAAAAAAAAAAGTGTTTGTAAATGACTTTTAAACCAAAATAAAACTCTATGTATTTTTTTGTTGGTTTTTGGCTTGTTGACCAACTTTTTCTCTGATAAACAGCTATGAGCCAACAACTAATAACTAAATTAACCAAACATCTCCATAAATTGCTGGCGTTTTCAGCTAGCTTAAAAGCTAACAAAAATAGCCAATATTTTTAATTGGTCAAACAAGCTTAAAAGGTAAGAGTCAATAACCAAACAACCCTATGCCAAATTTTAATTTCTAAATTCGGTGTCATTTATTATGATATTAATGGCTAATAATAAAATAAAAAAAAATATTTGATTTTCATAATCTCACTTTGTTTTCTAATGTACCATCTTATCTCAAAAGCTACTATAACAAATTACCATAATTAAAAAGAAGGAAAAAAAAAAAGAGAAAAAGAAGTTTCACATAATCATAAGCTCATAGGCCCCTCTCTATTCAACACCTTTACTCAGCCACTCATCCACCTCCACTCGCCATCCCTTCCCCTCCCCTTGCACTAACTACCTCCTGGGCTCTCCCACCCCCTCCTCTCTGTACTATGCGACCCCTTTTCCCCTTCCCCCTCGATTTACACCGCCTTTGCCCTTCTACACCACCACCACCAACGTTGCAAAACCTTCCGTCTTCACCTCCTAAATTAGAGTATACTATTTTAGCGTGCACTAAGTTCATCAACTCGTTGACCAATTAATAACATTGATATTTTTTAGTAATATTTGTTAAGCCATCTATTAAGTTAGTTACTAACAAGATGTTTGATAACAATTCTTGGTAATGTGAGTTATAAAGTTAAAATCATCATTATATAAACTAATTATAGTAAGTTTTTAATTCTGACTTAAATATGAATTTTTTCGCTAATTAAAAGCTCGTTTAAATATCATATACTAAATAATTTTTTTCAAATTTAACAAACCAACTAGTTAAGTAATAAAATATTTATTTATTTGTTTTAGTAATTTTTTTCAAGAAAAGTAACTGTCTTCTAAAATGAAAACCCTAATTAATTTTTTTTTTAGTTTAAAACCCTAATTACTTGGGTTTGCATTTGTTTTCCTTTTTGAGATTAAAGGAGGTTACTTTTTCATTTCATTCAAAATAATTGATTGGATGAAAGAAGGATAATCTTTCATCCATATCATACAACAACCAAAGTCAATAGACTTGCGAGCAAGCATACGTGCTGCTTTGTTACAGTCTCTTGAAACAAAAGAAAATATACAAGATACAAAATCATTAATCAAATTTTTACAACGGTTGATAATAACTCCAAACTCAGAAATATCAGTTTTAGAATTTTTCATAGCTTGAACAACTCTTTGCACGTCTAGCTCAAAACATATACACTTCACTCTATTATTAATAGCCCATCTCATTGCAAATTCCAAAGCTTTTGCTTCTAAAATGCTTGAATCTCCACCTCCAAAATGAACATCTGATATTGCTGCTTGCACTCCACCCATATGAATTTTGAGGATACCACCCCGACCAAACATATTAGTTTCCTTAAAACTTGCAGCATCTACATTAAACTTCCACTTGTTTGGATCCGGAGCATTCCAAGAATTAACTTTCGCACCATGTGACTTCTTCGATACGTTGTATTTATCATTGACAAACCACCATTCTTGAACATAAGCTTGTACCTGTGAAAAAAGATACAGGACATCCACTGAATTATCATTCCAAACTCTATCATTTCTAACATTCCAAAGGCGCCAAGCAAAACAAACATACAACGCAGCTTTTCTACTATCACAAGCATATAATATAGCACGTATCCAGTCTCAAAAAGAACTAGCATTAAGGCAATCTATAGGTAAAACAAGATTTGTACGAGCCCAAGCCTCTTTAGCAAACACACAATCTCTGATTACATGAAATATATTTTATGTTTCATTGGCACAAAGCTCACAAAAGTCAAACCCCAAATTAATTCTTTTTTTGATAGCATCTTTGTAGGAATCACATCCCTGCTACCCCTCCATACAAAATCACGAACCACCCCAAGAACTTCTAAGTTCCAAATTCTTCTCCAAATATCATCATCAATAAAATTGGTTTTCCATTCATCATTCCTTAACTCCATAGCTACTCAATACCCCGATTTGACTGCATATAACCCACCAGTAGTGAAACCTCAAATTAATTGATCATTAACTGGATTATTCTCCAAGGGAATTGTAGTGATTAAATCCCTATCTTCCTTATCAAACAAATGCTCTAATATCTCTATGCTCCACCTTCTCCTTCCTCTCTCCTCTATAATTAAATCACTGACTCTAAGATCCCTAAACTCCTCGATAATCGGTGAATGGACTTTCATATCTCTTCTCTTTGGAATCCACTTATCATTCCAAACTCTAATCTCCCTTCCTGACCCTATTCTTCATCGCATTCCCTTTTCTAAAACATTTCTAGCTCTTAATATACCTCTCCAAAAAAAAACTAGCATTACTACTAATACCCACCTCCCAAAAGGATAGATTTGCCAAATATTTAGCTTTAAAAACTCTAGCCATAAGAGAATTAGGAGAAGACAATATACGCCAATCCTGCTTAGCCAATAGAGCAAGATTGAATTCATGTAGCAAATAGAATCTCATACCACTAGATTTTTTGGGGATACAAAGGTTCTCCCATGAAATCGATTTTAATCTTATATTCCTAGACGATGTCCACCAAAAGGCGTTCATCATCCTCTGAATCTCCTCACATAGGCTTTTAGGTAGTAAAAAAACACTTATAGTGTAGGTTTGCATTGACTAAACAACAGATTTTAATAAAATTTCCTTCCCGGACCTCGATAGCAATTTAGCCTTCCATCCTTTGATTTTATTCCATATTCGCTCTCTCAAATATGCAAAGACTTCCTTTTTCTTTCTCCTACAAAAGAAGGCAAGCCTAAGTATTTGCTATCACTCTCCTTTTCCTGAACCTCCAAAGTATCCTTAACCTCTTACTTAATGTTCTCATTCACTCTAGTTATGAAAGAGATCGATGATTTATCAAAATTTATCACTTGTCCAGAAGCATTAGAGTAGGATACAAGAACATCCTTAAGCTTATGAGCCTCTGACCCCCTAGCATTACAGAACATCAAGCTATCATCAACAAAGAGTAAACATATAATACTAGGAGCGCCTCCAATAACTTTAATGTCATTCAAATCGCCTATCCTTTCATTTCTTCTTAATAAACTAGTTAGCCCTTCCGCACATATAATAAATAAATAAGGAGACAGTGGATTCCCTTGTCTCAAACCCCTATTCGAAACAATCGGACCTACTAAATTACCATTTACACAAACATTAAAACTAAAACTTGTTACACACCTCGTAAATAAATTTATCCAATGCACTGGAAAGCCCATTCTTCTCATAACACCCCCCAAAAAATCCCATTCCACTCAAACATAAGCCTTGCTCATATCGAGCTTTACTGCCATAGTCCCATTGTTTTCACTTTTATTTTTTCTCAAGCAATGTAAAGTTTCATAAGCCACAAGTATATTACCTATAATGAGTCTCCCAGGAATGAAAGCACTTTGTTGATCAGAAATTAAAGAATGCAACAACGGTTTAATTCTATTAGTGAGACACTTAGACATGATTTAATACACCACATTACATAGGCTAATAGGTCTTAAATCAGTTATGCGCACTGAATTTGTGCATTTAGGGATCAAAGCAATATTAGTGACATTAAAATTCTTCGGCATGACACCATGATAAAGGAAGTTTAAACAACACTCAATTATGCCATTACCAATAATATGCCAAAAGTTTTGAAAAAAGGAAGGAGACATATCATTTGGACTTAGCGCCTTATTTGGGTGCATTTTAAAAAAGAGTAGCTTGAACCTCTTCACCCGTAAACTCTCATGAGAGAATCTCAATATCTTGCTCCCCAAGAGTGGTCTTAATGGCATTTAAGACATCATCCATATTCCTATCACCTACCGATTTGAAAAGATTTTTAAAATAATCCATCACAAATGCTCCATATCGTGTGGATCCTCTTGCATAAATCCATTTGAGTCATGTAACCCAATCAATATGTTCTTCCTTCTTCGCATACTCAACTTTTGATGAAAATATCGGGTGTTTCGATCATTATCCCTCACTATTGTATGCCTCGATCTTTTTCTCCAAAACCTACTTTCCTCTTGAAGAAGCTTATTATCAAGAGCACATTAATCTCGATACTCATTGAGATCACGTTGTTCCTTAGGGATATTGCGTAATTTCTCTAGCTTAAGCTGCTCCTCTTCAAGTATTCTTCTTAAATCACCAAATATTGAATCATTCCAACGTTGTAAATGAGTAGAAACTTTCCTGATACGTATAAGCACTCCATTTGAAACCTCCCCTTTCCAGCCATCAGCTACAACTATTTCCCATTCATCTTCACGCAGAAAAAAATCCTCAAATCTAAATCTTTTCTTTGTTCTACGACACTCCTTTATCATTATGTCATCGAGCTGCAAAAGAATTGGTAGGTGATCAGATGTTGAGGAGACAATATTACGAACCAAAGCTTTCGAAAAGATATTAAGGCAAACAGGATTTGCAAAACCTCGATCAAGCCTTTCTTCAATTACGACTACACCATTACGGATACCAGTCCAAGTGAATTTTGGACCAATAAATCTGATATCAACTAAGCCACAATAATCAACAGCTTCTCTAAATCCTCTCAGCATCCAATTCTCCCTGTCATTTAGATCGCTAAGCTCATCCTTAGATAAAATGTCATTAAAGTCCCCAATTACCACCCACGGCAACAAGAATGCATTAGAAATCATGTTTAAAAGTTCCCACGAATCCCCACGTCTCGCCCTTTCAGGAAGACCATAGAACCCCATCAGTCTCCAAGTTGTTTTTCCTTATGTAGAAATCACCAAATCAATATGATTTTGATTGTAAGAACCAACATTCCCATTAACTGCCTCTTTCCATAACATAGCTAAGCCTCCGGATCTTCCATTAGGCTCAACCACAAAGCTCCTTGCAAAACCCAGTGAATTTCTTAACCTTTCTAAAAAAAACCTCTTTTACTGATTGTTTCCATTAAAAAAACAATGTTGGGGTTCTTCTTCGTCACCATCCCGGTGAGAGCTTGAACTGCAGAGGAATTCCCCAATCCCCTGCAGTTCCAAGCCAGGCAATTCATTGCTGCTGACGAGTCCCTTCCTCGGAACTTGTCGGTGTGGATGAAAAAGAATCAGTAACAATTTTCTCGCTTTGGACGTCATTTTCCACCATACTTACATCTCCTTCCCCCACAGCTGCTTGGTCTTTTCCCATGTGCTCATTATCCTTCTTTTCATTTTACTTGACAGGAGTATTAGCCAACAGACTTCTTTGTCGCTTTAAAGAACATTCAACATGGTTAGATTTTGCCTCCGAACTAGTATGGTGAAATTTATTATCAAGTGGACGCGAATCTCTATTAGTCTTGTTATCTACATCTTTTTTACCCAACATATCATGATCAGAATGAATATTATCTTGCTGAGAGATCTCCTTAATTATGATCTTGGTCGTTGTAATAGTCTCAGACAAATCTTCTTTATCTTTCACAATCCATCATGGTCCCCCACCCAATGTATTCTTTCAAAGCACCATCAACATAATTATCATCCTCTCCTTGCCCTCTTTTTAACCCCTAATTTTGCTGAATTTCATTTATGGACTAAACTAACCATCTTTCACCCACATCATCAGTAATTGTTCCGCGTCCTATCTGCGCTCTTAATAATTCTCCTGGGTACTGCCTTCAAGCATCTAACAATGCTGGAAATGAGAAAACCTTGTCAACATGACCTAAATAGCCGCCAACATACAATAATTTGGAATTTCTCGTACTTGAACTTAACCCAAGCATTATCATTCTTACGTGGTAGCCATGTCCCTCTTAAAAAGGGCTTATCAAGATTGATTTCCACTCCAAGACGAGGTTGGAAATGGCAATCTATGCATTTTGCCATATATACAACCCTCACAAATTTTCTTTTCATTAGTAATTGGTGGTAGCCCAATCACCATTTCTCTATTTTTCAACAGTTTTAGACTGTCAAAATTTAAATGCTCGAATCTTAAATGCCACAAGGTGGATTCATCCATTATTGAACTTAGGGCAATATTAGACTCCGATTGCATTTTAAGTGGGAATATTTTATTCGGAGCCATTTTAGTAGTGGTAATTAATTGCCCCTTTTCTTGTCATATATGTGGCATTGATTATTAACAAATTTTACCATGTAGCCCTTTTGGACTAATTGTCCCACGCTTAACAAATTTTGTGCGAGCCAGGGACATAAAATACATCGGGGATGAATTTAGAGGAGCCATTTTTTGTTTTAACAACAATTGTTCCTTTTCCGGCAACTACTTGGTTACTCCCATCACCAAGTGTTATTTGTGATTTTATATTTTCATCAAGATTAGCAAATGAATTTTTATTTCCGGTTATGTGGCTGGAGCAACCACTATCGATGTACCATGTGTCAGTTTGCTCTTCTTGAGCATTCAGATATGTGTAAAATAATTAATCATTATTTTTTGTGAAATTAGCCTCTTCCTTTTGCCGGAAATAACAATCTTTTTCAAAATGAGAGTGTCGTGTACATCTTTTGCATTTGTACCGACAATCTCTTGTGTTATGATTGTTTTTCTTGCATAATGTGCAATAAGAGTTGTTATCTCGGCTCCCTTGATTTTTATGATTTCCTCTCCCCCCACCACGGTTGTTAAAATTGTCCTTTTTGGTTGAAAATTTTTACCGTGACCATTTATATTTTCTCCATTATTAGAAAATTTTAATTTAGCCTGAAAAGCTTGTTCAATTGGTTGCTCTTCAAATTTACGCATTCTTTCTTCATGTGCTAATAAAGAGCCCATTAATTCAGTCATGGTGAGTGAACTTAAATCTTTATTAGATTCATCTATAGCAGCCACAATATGATCAAATTTTTTGGTTAAAGTTCTTAATATTTTCCGAATTATTTTAACATCTTCAATGGTGTCTGCATTGGATCGAATTTGGTTAACAATATTTGAGACTCGGTCGGTATATGATTGAATTGACTCATTATCGGTCATTTGCATACTATCAAATTGACCCCATAAAGATTGTAGTTTGAAGAGTATTACCTTTTCCGAGCCTCGATATTTTGTCTCCAAAGTGCTCCATGCCTCCTTTGCCGTTGTGGCGGTCATGATTGTTGGTAGGATCGTCTCATCTACTCCAAGATATATTATAGAGAGGGCATAATGATCCCTTCTTTTGTTTTGCTTGTATTGACACTTTTTAGTGTCATCCCAAGAAGCCTCTTCATTGGCATCTTTGGGTTGTTCATAACCATCTTGAATGATTTCCCATATATCTTGGGTAATGAAATTTGATTTCATATGCATACTCCATTGATCAAATTTCTCCCCTTTAAATATAGGTACCAATTAACTTAGGGATTAAATATGTTTGTGTTTGTGTTTGAATTTGGGTTAGGGGAGGCCATTTATATATATGTGGAGTTGATATCGATATGAAATTTGGATGATATATGATTGAAAAAAAAGAAGGCTTTGGATTAGTGGCTCTTGATACCAAATGTTATAATTAATATGCGGAAGTTGTAGTGGATTATTGATTTTGGTTAATAAATATTGAAGATGCTAATATGAAAAAATAAAGAGGAGAGTTGATGGCTTTTGTGAAAAAAAAAATTTTTGTATTATGTGGCTTAGTTACAAATGAGAGCATGCAACATATATATAGTGCTTCTATGTTGGTGCTTTCACCATCATTATGTTTCTAGTCTTTTCTACAACTTGTAGATAGTTCTACTTTAGGGTGTTAGTCTAGATATTTCTAGATTATCATAGATTTTTGTTTACTTATTTCTAGATACAATTATTCCCTAGATTTTTCTAGATTATATTATTTAACACGCCGGTGGGGATGATCTGGATTAGTGCTGTTAGTCGATGGAGATGTCTGGAATTTCGAGAAGGGAATAGGTTTTCGCAGGCTACTGTTGTATTACTCCTAACTTATTTTCAATTACTTTTTCTTCATGTTTTTCTTCCAGTAGACTTTGTGCAAGTTGTAAAGTACCTTGGATTTGTTTTCCTATGAAGGTCTTCCAATGATTTTGAAGCTCTCACGATTTTATGTATTCATTTCAGCATAAAATACAGAGTTGCAATGCACATTTCAATTCATAAGTGTTTCTTTAATTCCCTCCTCTGCATACTGCATTCATAGTATTCACAAATTTAACTACCGAATTCTTTGATCATCTTATCAATCTCATAAAATCAATTGATTCCAATAATCAAGGAAAACTAAACACATTCATCAAATGATCAAGAATCAAGTTACAATTTCTTTGTAAATCATGGCAAGCAAATTATTCATTCAATCGAGCAAATCAACCTTAATAATCCCCAATATTCGAAATTTCCCAACCTATTCAGCTGCTCATACTCGTCAAATTCATGCCCATATACTTAAAACTGGCCTTCTTATAGATAATTTTATCTCCTCAAATCTAATTTCTTCCTATGTAAATTACCGATGCTTCAATGAGGCGACCATCATTCTTGACAATATTGTTAAACCCAGTTCTTCATCTTACAGAATTATCACCAATGCTTTATCGAAATATAATCTTTATCACAATGTTCTTCATCTGTTTAGTAAAATGTTGAGGGAAGCTGTTTTTGATGATTGTTTTATTTTGCCTGTTGTGGCAAAGGCTTGTGCTGGGATTTCTGCAATTAAATTTGGTAGACAACTTCATGGGTTTGCACAAGTCTCTGGGTGTTTTCTTGATCAAGTTGTTCAATCTTCTATAGCTCATATGTATGTTAAATGTGGTCAGTTGAGTGTTGCACACAAAGTGTTCGACGGAATTCCTGAACCAGATGTTGTTACTTTTAGTGCTCTTATTGCTGGCTATGCTCGAACAGGCAATGTAGGTATAGTGGAAGGATTGTTTTGTGACCTGGAAAAGTTGGGGTTGGAGCCAAACTTAGTGTGTTGGAATGGTTTAATAGCAGGGTTTAATCAAAGTGGAAGGTATATTGAGGCTATTCATGTGTTCTTAGATATGCATTTGAGAGGTTGTCAGCCTGATGGAAGTAGTTTCTGTAGTGTGATAGCTGCAATTGCGGATTTGCAGCTTTTAAATGTGGGTATTCAAGTTCATAGTTATGTGATCAAAATGGGCTTTACAACTAACAAATGGGTTGTTAGTGCCTTAATCGATATGTATGGTCGGAGTGCTTGTGTCTCGAGAATGAAACAGGTGTTTGAAGAGATGGGTTGTATGGAAATAGGCTCGTGCAATGCGTTAGTTTCTGCGCTTGCTCGAAATGGTCTTGTCAATGATGCACTTGCATTGTTTAGCCAAATGAAAAATGAAGGGGTGGACTTAAATGTTGTTTCTTGGACATCAATAATTAGCTGTTGTTCCCAAAATGGGAAAGATATTGAGGCTTTAGAGCTTTTTATTGAGATGCAGCTTGCTGGTGTGAAGCCAAATGCTGTTACCATCCCTTGCGTGCTACCTGCTTGCGGCAATATTGCAGCATTAATGCGTGGCAAAGCAGCGCATTGCTTTTCTATCAGGAGAGGGATAGTAAATAATGTTTTTGTTGGCAGTTCTCTCGTAGATATGTATGCAAAATGTGGCAAAATAAGGGATTCTTCGCTATGTTTCTATGCAATGCCGACCAAAAACACAGTTTCTTGGAATGCTATAATTGGTGGATATGCCATGCATGGACATTATAAGAAAGCCTTGGAGATGTTTGATTTGATGATCGCAAATGGGCATAGACCCAATTCTGTGACATATATTTGTTTGCTTTCTGCTTGTAATCAGAAAGGTCTCGTCGATGTGGGGTGGCGTTATTTCAATAGCATGCATAAAGAGTATGGTGTTGAACCTAAAATGGAGCATTATGCTTGCATGGTGAGCCTCTTAAGTCGTATAGGAAAACTCGAAGAAGCTTATTCATTGATAAAAGAAATGCCCTTTGAGCCCGATGCTTGCGTGTGGGGAGCTCTACTAAGTTCTTGTCGGGTTTACAAGAATTTACAGTTAGGGGAAATAGCAGCCAAGAGGCTCTTCAAGTTGGAACCTAAAAATCCCGGCAACTATGTAATTCTTTCGAATATCTATGCTTCGAAGAACATGTGGGCTGATGTAGACAGGGTGAGGGGTTTAATGAAGAAGATAGGTTTGAAGAAAAACCCGGGGTGTAGTTGGATTGAGATCAAGAACAAAGTCCATATGCTTCTAGCCGGGGATAAAGCACATCCCCAGATGGCTCAGATACTCGAAAAGTTGGACGAATTGGGAATAGAGATGAAGAAGGCTGGTTTGGATCCTAAAATTGATTATGTACTACAGGATGTAGAGGAGCAGGACAAGGAACAGATTTTGTGTGGACACAGCGAGAAGTTGGCTGTAGTTTTCGGTCTCCTAAATACGCCTGCAGGGTTTCCTCTTCGGGTTATTAAGAACCTTAGAATATGTGGTGATTGCCATGCATTTATAAAGTTTATTTCCAGCATTGAAGGGCGAGAAATTTTAGTTAGAGACACGAATCGATTTCACCATTTCGAAGATGGAGAGTGTTCTTGTGGGGATCATTGGTGACTTTCATTGCCATGATCTGGATTCTTGACAAGATGATGCTTGATGATGAAATCATGTGGCAAAGGATATATAAGGTTACGTATTTGATATTTCGTCGATGGCATTACAATTTCACACAAGTGCACAACTGTGTTGAGGATTCATTCTTAACAGACCAAATCTATCTGATGACAATATTAAACCTGAAACTGAAACTATTCGTACTACACACTGACATCCGTTTGCTTTCCTCTAGTCCCCTCTGTGAAGAAAGTACGGGTATGGATTGTACGTCATCTTTTCTCGCCCAGACTCTGCTTCCAAACGGGACATTGGTATGATGATGATGACAGTGACATCCTTTCCTGATGTCCTTTTTTCAAAGGGCCAAACTCTATAGTTCTTTGATTTGAAGTTATAGGGGCTATATCAAGATACTTAATAAATCATTTGTACTTCTTTAAATATTTGTTACCAAGGGTCAGTTGAAACAACCTCTTTGTTATCAGCATTCAGTAACAAGGGTAAAGGTTGCATAAATCTGACATCCAAATCCCGCTTAAGGGGGATCCACTTAATTGCATTGGGGGATCCACTTAACTGCTTTGGGGTAATGGAATATTGTTTTTATTTCTCGATATCCTTCTCTGGTAAAATTCTTAACCGACTTGAGTTGTCCTACCTGTCAAGGAACCAACTCATCTAAAAGCTTAAATTGATGGTTGAGGCTCCGGAATATGTTATACACTCTGACATTACCCTGAGCCCCCTCTACTGTTTTGATGCGAGTATCGTTCTTTGTTTCTATTATTCATTTTGTTTTCTCAAATGTAAATGACAGTGGGATTCGTGAAGAAATTATGGATGCTTGGATTGAATAGCATTAAGAAGATGAGATCGCGTAGCATCAAACTGTCGTGCTCGAGTATAACTTGCTCATATTGTTGGATGATCCCACAACAAACTCTGATGTTGCAGCTGAGTACTGAGATATGATTAACCTAAAATGCCTTCTATAAAGTTCCTAGAATCTCAAAAACTGATGTACATTATAGGGGTAAGTGGATAACATGTCCTAAAAACCGACTATATGGTACAACTCTTTCGGGTATGAGTGACATTTTGTTGCATCTCTGATAGGCTAACCCGTGGTAGTTGGTCTTTCGCTACAACAGGGACCGATAATAACATCCGTTCCTGACTATGTAACTCCGTTCTAGGAAAGCCTCGTGATGGCGAGCTCATTGATAGTACTGTCTGTTTGGAGTGAATAAGCTTCTCACCAGAATCTTTGCTTGTCTTGTGAGGGTAACATTGTTGTATTGACATTGTTGGCAACTAGTAGACTATCATGTTGGATATCCTTTCATTATCATTAGTCTCAAAAGAATCTCTCATCTGAAACAACCTCTTCGTTATTACTACGAAGGTTAGGTTGTGTATATCCGACCCCTCCTAATTCCGCTTATTAACATTGGAGTGATGGAATGTTGATGTTATCTGAATATACATGGTGCTTTCAAATTCTAAATAAACCATCACTTTTTAAATTAAACTTTCACAATATCGTCTATGTAGGTTGGGATTAACTTGTTTATTTTAATTCAGGGTAAGATCGCTATTATCATTAACAATAAGTTTGTTAAAACTGCTAATGAAATTACATTTATTACGAAAGCTTTATTTTGCTTTCCAAAACAAAAATCTAGTTACTCCGCTCTCAGTGATAGTTTTACATAGAGATCGCTACTAAGAGTAGTGCGGAAAGTGGGTTTAACATTAAGAACTTTAATCGTTGTTTTCGATAGTGGCTATTTCTACTCCAAATAGCGATTTTACGAGAAATAAAAATTGTAGATATGCAGATTTCATTGATAATAGCAATTTTATGTATAAGGACAATTGTGTTTATAAAATCAATTAGAGTCATCTCAAATCTACATGTATGGTATTGTTGTAATTTGATTGTGCTATACTTAAAATTTTTGAACAATTCTAAAAAGGGCAAAAAAATTCAGTTATATGCTCTCTCATCAAAAGATATGTTCAATGGAAGTAAGATATGGGAATATGTGTTACCTTTTTTGATCCATGTATTTTGAATCTTTCTGAAGATCTATTATGCAAATTGGGCTAATTTGGTTAAAGCTAAATGTGTACATTATCATTTCATGCAGATTGCACGGTCATCCATGATGGGAATTTTTCATGATTATCAGCATCAGTCATCATCCAGCTCAATTATACTATTAAGTGCAACATTTTTAATAAAATGAACTTACCGCGTAATTTGTCCTTCAATTTGATATTTCGAGGTTAGATCATGGATATAGGATCTTTTAATTTTTTTTTAAATATAAATAGTGTCGATTATGATTATTTATCTAATTAGTGTAAGTCGAATTGATTTAGTACATGTATAGAGGTGACTGATCAGCTCATTTTATATTAGTCATCATCATCATATTCAGTGTATTCCCCGTAAAAAATTATAGTCAAGATTTGGGGAGGGAAGGACGACGGCAACTCATATCCATAAAGGAGAGCACGGCCAAAAGAGTACCCGACTCGAGAATCATTTTTACGTGAACTCATATCCGGTCCCAAACCTGGACTCGTGGGGTTTAAAAATTTTAGATAGAATTTAAACCTGTTAGGTTTAAATTCATACTTAAATGGTTTTACATTTTAAAGGTTTTGCTAGCATATTAAAATGAGTTTATAACTTGTATATAAGTATAGATTGAGTTCAAGTAAATATAAAAATAGGTTTAAAATGAATTTGAATTTGAATTTGAGTTTTGCAATAAGTCGGGCCTAGAACAAGTTTGAGACTAGTCTAGCGAGTCTGAATCTTAACTCAAAAGAGGTTGAGTTGAATATCCAAATCCTTCTAAATTTTTATACTCGAATCTACTAGATGTCAGAATATTAAACTTAAAACTTTAAAATTAAAAGCATGTATAAAATAAGTTCAATAAAATCTTGAACTCATCATCATCCCTTTTGCTAACTCCATGATCAACAATAATTTGAGTAGAATGTGGGTAGACACTAGACATTCAATCATGTCAAAGGTTTATCTTGCTTTAGATACCTTTCCGGCTTTCCGTATTGTGTATCCGTAATCTTACTTTTTTGGATTTCACATTTTCGAACACTACATTACTCCTATTTTCTTTTTTTTCCATATGACTTTTAATGGCATCCAAGAGCAACAATTGCAATTTGCAAATAAGTGACGCTTTTTTATTATAAAGTAAACGGGAAAAAAGAGAATTAATTGGAAATTATATTCAAAATTTTTTCTATAAGATAATATTTGCTCTCTGATTGAGATAAGATTCGATTGTTAAAATAAAATAACCCCTTACTTCCTTAATTCTATTAAGATTTACTGGTAGTGATTGGATAAGTAGCCCAAATTCAAAGAAAAAAGAGTTAATCTTTTCAGTGGATTGTAAAGAATAAAAGAGAAAGTTTGCAATCACTTAGTCAAATACATTATTTTTTATTGATTTAATTTTAAATTACATTCATCGTTTAGTAATTACACAATACTCTTAGTCTACAGTTTATCATTTACCACTCATTGAGTTGTCAAACCTGAACATGACCTTATCTAACTATAAAATAAATTTTACATGACCAAAATCAAACAACAATGACATATTATTGCCTTGTTTATTAATTTTCTTTTTAGCAAGTTTGTTCATCAATCAAATAACCAAAAATCTTAGTTGACAAATGACTTATAATCTAACTGAAAACTCGCCTTTTGAAAAAAAATTATTGGTCAAAAGTTAACTTTTCATTGGTTTTTGATATATCGATCTATCATAAATAACTAACATCTATAATCAAACATCTTCATTAACAACTAGTACAATAAATAAAAAAAACAATTCTAACAGCCGATCAAACAAGTTAACATTTAAATAAACTCCTTATCTGCTCATATGTTGATCCTTTTGTATAATTTTATTTTATAAATAAAAAAGCAATAAGCTCCAAGGAGATGCAATGAGCTTATGTAGACGATGAGGATTAAGAATGGCCTACCCACTTCTCCATTCCTACATTTCGGAAGCACCCAAATACATAACAACATAAAGCAACATACAATATAATTAAACACACAACAAAAAAGTTGCAACCACTTCATAATCAGTCTGAAAAAAGGGCTATAAATTATATACTCCTAATTCCCATATTAATACTTAATTTGTGTTACTTTTATTTTTAATTCATCTCAATAAATTACTCAATTTCTAATATAAGATATTACTTTTACTCTATATAATATTTATTCTGTAATTTTAAATATCTCACTACTTTAGCTCATTTTACTCAATTTTTAATTTTCGTGCCAAAAAAAATATGGCTAAATATTTGAAGGGGTAGTCATTAAATTGGTCCATACTTAAACTATAATTACCCCTTCTAATGAAGCTAGGGTTGCTTTTGAGTTCTAAATAGTACTAATTTATTTATAGTTGTGGTACCAAATAGAAGTACTATTATGCATTATTATTTATTACTAGCTTGTTTTCCTACTTTTGCAAAGGAATCACGCCTTCTTATCTACTAATATAATGGAAATAGTACTTCACTACCCTGTCCGTACCCTACTAGTATAAGTTGTGGGAAGTGTGGGACAGTGGGAGTGAACTTATTTATGTACAAATGGTAAAAAAAAAATTCTAAATGGTAAAAAAATTCTAAATAGTAAAACTTTTTAATCAATCACTGTATTTTGTAAATTTTCATAAAAAGAAAAATAATAAGAATAAAATAGAAAAATAATAAAAATAAAACAAAATCGTAAAATCCTTAATAAAATTTCTCCTCATAGAGGTGATTTTTCAACTTAGTAAATCATCGTTATTTACCTGAATAAATTTAAATTCAGTCATTCTAAAACTTTAGTTCAAAATTGTATGAGTTGCTATGTTGTATGATATGATTATCTTCTCTAATAGTGTAAATGTGTAACATACATGACTTTTTTAGTTATATTGTTAATGAGATAAAATTGTTCGTAAAATTTATTTTACCAGAATTATAAGCGTGTTAGATTTCGCCACGTTCATAATAATTGTGCAATATATTTCTCCAAATTTCTATACCACATGTATTTTTAAGTGTAGGAGCATGAAACATTTTTTTTGTATATTTTGCACCATATTACCCTGATAGGTGTTTACTTTTTAACTATGAAAAAAAGGTTTCTAAGTGTAGATATGTTAATCTGAATTCCATTGTAGATGTCTAGTTAGTAACAAGCATTTTTAAGCAAGTTAATCCACTAGTTTTATTTCAATAGTTTAACAAAATTATCATGATACCAAACTCTAAATCAAAAATTAAATGCCAATGAATTTTTTATTTATCTTTTGTGTTTCATAGAGAATCGTAAAGGGTAAGTGTCATATCTCAGATTGGACTTTAAAAAGGATTGACAGACTATCTATATAATAAGGTGCATCTTCTTTTCAAAGGAGTTCATTTGCTAATTAAGAACATCTTTATAAGTAGTTATCAAAGGTCCAATAAGATCAGGGTGTTACAAATAATATCACATTAAGTTAGACAAATTCAAATTTCAAATCTAATCAGTATAATCATATACGTATATTCAAATTTTAATCATCTAAATAAGCTAATATCTACATGTTAACAAAAAATGTACTCCAACCTTATCTCACAAAAGAAGTTGATGTGTATCAATGCACACTAAAGAAATTAGGCATCTTTAAGGAAGAAAAGTAGCTATTATATTAGTCTTGTTGGTCCATAACGCCATTAAAATAGTACTCCTTCACATGAAGTTGTCATTTTTTTCATCACAATATTGCAATCTAAGTAATAGTTTGTGGTACCTTATATTCATCATTTTTTAGTGCCTTATCTTATTGAGATAATGGCACTATCCCTATCCAATCTCTTAATATTTAATTATATCATCTTTCGCTCATAGATATGTTTAAATAATTAACCATGGTTAATTAGTATCATTGCTTTTGTTGGGTTTTTCGTCCACCTACTCCACTATTTGCTTAATCAAATTAAAATTGTCCATTATCTTGTAATATGGATCAGAGACAGAGTAAAAATAAACAATAACTTATAAATATATCTAGCTTATATATTTTTAATTATTTAGCTAAAAAAACTCTTACATTATAATATAGTAGAAATTTTTAAAAAAAGTATATATTATGACTAAAAATAAAAATATGATAAATTTAGTGAAACAGATTCAAAAGAAAAGTGAAACAAATTTTGTGAGACAGATATGTATATACAATTTCAAACTAATTGTGTTGTTCAAAAATAGGCTTAGATTCTTTATTTTGTTAGATAATCCTTGTATATATGCACACTTGCAATGGACAACTTGCAAAAGAAAGCGGGTTTTAGTATCAAGCTAAATTGATTAGATGGGCAAAGCAAAAGCTGATTGAAGACAACGGATTAGTAGGGTCATCTAGCCATTGAGGTTATGGCCTATGGTATATGTGATGAATTGGAGTAGTTAAACAAATCCTAGATTTACTAATAAGAAATCACTATTTATTAGTGGCGAATCTAGAATTTTTAAAATATAAATATAATGTTGTAATGTTTTTACGTAACAAAATATCACAGAGTTTTTAACTATTAAAATTACGATTAATATTTTTCTGTATTGAAAATTATAACTCCAAGTCATTATAATTGATGTGTACATGTTCTTAGAATTTAAAAATATTTTTCAGTAATTTCCTCTCCCACCCATTATAAAAAGCACAGTATATTTACATAAGTGATTAGATTATCATTCAAGAATTAATCTCTAACCCTATCATATATGTTATTTTTATAGTAGCCATGAAAAAATTTTCCTGAATATATAAATTTAAAATCATACTTTTTTTATTAAAATGAATATAACTTTTTGTAATTTTTGAATCATGCATAGGTATGATACTACTAATCAAGTTGGTTAATGAACTTAATTTCTTTTAAGAGACATTTTAGTAAGCAACAAAAAAAGGTTGCAAATTAATTTTATAAAAAAAAGTAAAAATAAAAAGCGAATGAGAAAGCTTACCAATTCCACTATTCCATTGAACACTCCACCTTTGATAGTGAAAAAAATTGACTTCTGGATTATCAACAAGAAAATAATTAATTATTATATAGATAATAACTTTTAAATGTGTCTTAATACACATTACATATTACGATTGAAAATAATTTAAGGGAGGAACAACATCTACTCCTACCATACTTGTGTTTTGCAATTGATGAAAAATATATAAATAAAATAAAAAAAATTAATTTTGTAGATGATATAATTAATAAGACAAAATATAAACTAATTGTTCAAGATATTATTGGTTTTCAATTGTTTTTTGAATTTATGGTCGGTCAAACAACGAAAAATAGTATCACATAAATAAGTTTAAATGAAAATTAAGAAACTATTAGGAATAGTTTTTTTCATTACATATTGTATTATTGCCCCTTGTTTTAATAGACATCTACAACAAACAATAATTTTTATTAAGCACCACTATTATAGCCGACTTAAATAGTTAATTCATCAACATAAAATTTTTGTATAGGTTTGGTTGAACAATCTAATAATAAGTATTTTCTAATAATTGTATTTGATTGTACTTATCAAGTAAATATAGTATTATTTGTTAAATTAGGCTGGACTTATTGTGAATGACAGCATATTAACGAGGGGACACAAGTGCACACACTTTATAAGCCAAAGAGATATATATATCATCCCAAAACCATATGACAATAGGAAGAAGGTTTCTAATAGCTTATAAAGCGTGCACACTATTTTCAATTTATCGATGTGGGATAACTCATCCCAACACTATTATTAACATCTTTTAAGATTAGTTCACACCAATTTCATACAAAAATTTCTCTTCAACTCATTTTTAACTTTAGATTTTAGTTGATCAAAGCAACAACTTCAACCAAGAGACAACTTTAAGTTTCAACTTTCAATTGCAAAGAGACTATTATTAAAGTTGAAAACCCCAGATATTTTATGTTATTAATATTCTTCAAGATGTTTTGACTTTTTTCAACTATAATTCCTTTTGACCAACTCACTTGTTGTAATTAATGATTGTCATTTTATCTCGCTTTCCAACTGTATTTTTAATTAATTCATTGAAGTAATATTCACGCATGAATCTGAGGGTTCTCATCTGTCTTCAAAACGCAACATGGATTCTCTTCCATTCACACTATTCCTCATTTTTATTTTTTATATAAGAATTCTTTCAATTAATTGAGGCAAACTTTAAAAAATAAAAAATATTTTAATTCGACATATTCCGAAAATTTGAATATCTCTACAACTTGTTTTGATGCGTCAGATTACTAAAGGATATTTTAATCTTAATCACAATCAAATAGTTTTAAAAAATGAGAATCTAATCAAAATAAATATCAATACCGTAAAAAATAAATGTTATAATGATCCTTAGCATACTTTGATGTCGTTTGTTAAAATTAGTTCTCATAAAAAGTTTTAATAATTTTCTTTGTTAAATTGTTAGAAATTTATTAAAATTGTTAATTTAGAATTATTTTTTTTTCTTGGTAGATCGTTTGTAATTTTATAAATATCAATGCTCACATGTTGTCTTTGTACAACTGTTTTATGTGGCATTGTTTCGTTACTTTTACTTTTAGGTGAGTTTCTTAATTAACTTTTCATTACGAAGTTTCTTAGGTGGTTGGTAAGAGAATCAACCTAGGGATGGGATTTTTGCTCTAATATATGGTTATGTTTGGTTAAATTTACTACATTTTTTATAAATCGTTATACAATATGAATATAAAATGTAAAAAAATATTTTTTTATATAAAAAGACATCTTAAAAACAAATAAAATACAATAAAAATAAATACAAATTATTATATGGATTAAATAGTCCATCTCATACATATTACGAGAATATTAGTTTCTTATTTTAAGTCGTCTTACCGAAAAACAATCTCTCTAAAAAGTAGCCCAAAAAGAAATAGGTTGCTTATGAAATATTAGCACCATCATTAATCCGTTCCTACCTTTGTCAAAGCTCGCCCACTTAATTTCATTTCTTCAACAATTGATCACTCAAAGTTACCCAAAACTGATATTTTGGTACCCATTTTGGTAGTGGTATTCTACAAATCAAGCTAATAAACCATCCCTATTAAAATATATAACATATTCTGGAGGTCTCAACTATTAGCTTAAACTTTTAGTTGAATTGATTCCTTGACCTGGTATCCGAAGCCAACGTAACAATAGGTCAGGGGTTCGAATCTCAATCATTCCTCATTTAAAGTGGAATATTCAGCACATATGTACATCCACACTTCTAACCCAATGAGTTCTCGTGTAAGGGGGCGTGTTAAAGTGTAAAACATATCCTAGAACCTCAACCATCAGCTTTTAAGCTTTTGGTTGAGACCCCAAAATATGTTATATACTCTAATAATCCCTCTTTGCTTGTTTGGTTTCTTACAAGATTGATGATACCATAGAAATGTTGGAACATTTAGAGTATGTTAATATCTCTAAATACTAGTATAATATTATAGGTGATAGATTGATGTATAAAGGGTTCAAATAGCTTCAACTAAAAAGTAACTTATGAAACAAAACAAAAGGAGCTCATAGCAGGATTGCTCGTCCAAGCACATGGTCGTGTAGTATCATTATCCATAGTTCTCTTGCACGGTTGATGGGCATGAAAGCAAGTTAATACTCTATAAATAGAGGCATGCTATTTGATTGACTTACACAGAATTTTACCCTACTTATTACTCAAAACACATAAATTTTACATTTTCTTCAACTATCTTTAATTTAGCTCACATAGCTTAATTATGTTGTTAATACTTATAAAGAACACACCTTATGTGAGCTGTTTCAAATGACATTAAAACATATAATCTGAAATAGAATTTTAAATCTTTTATAATTGATTATTATGAATCATGATTATTATTTGCCTAACTTTATAATTTAAATAACAAATTTCTTCTTTTGAAATTTTGAGAAATCTAATCACCAACTATTTATAATACAATTGGAATTTGGAACCAATCAATTTTTTCATCAATAAAAAAAAATCAACTAGTATTACACTTGAAGCCAATGAGCTAGAATTCATCAAGATTCTTATCATCAATTTTGTACCTTTAATTTCGTACAACTTGATGACATTTAGACACCCTTTATAATGAAAAACAATGGAAAACTCCCCAAAAGTAGAAGGTATCCAATAAAAGTAACTTACAATTGGTAGCTTCCAACCCAAAAAAGTAATACTATGCTAATGAACAATAATACTAACATGAAAGCTAATGTAGTAGTCTAGTATAGAGCAACAAACTACAAAAGAACGGTGTAGCTCCTTCTATCATTGGCCCCATTATAACTAATCATACATTTGTATGCATGTTTTATCAACTAGAAGTTGGAATTACAAATATATTTTCTATTTTGAAACATCAAATTCTATTATTAGACTCAGGGACGAATCTGAGATAATTATATAAAGTGGGTTAAATTCTCGTCTTTTTATGTTTGGTGAACCAATTTGACTACTATTTTTCCATAATATACTACATGTTATATGTACATTTTAATATCAGCATATTTTTGTATCAAATTAGAGGTGATCATGGGTGGCCCGGCCCGCAGGCCCGAAAAAAGTGAGGGTTTGGGTGCCAAAATATGGCCCGATGGGCGGGTTTGGGCATACAATAAGTGGCCCGATTTTTTTTGGGACGGGTTTGGGATTTGCTTTTGGCCCGCGGGCTGGCCCGGCCCGGCCCGAAAGGAGGTATGTTGCCCTAGTACTAGTAGACAGAAATCAGAAATAATGGCAGTTTTGAAGAATTTCGATTATAATGGCAGTTTCTTACATTCTGTTAGAAATTGTATGTGATTTGTCTATTTGTTAGAATTTGTCTATTTGGAATGCAGTTTCTTACATTCCTTTATAATTTATTAATTATGAGAGTTTGTCATTTCTTTATTTCCTTAATACTTAGGGCTTCTTGTAATTCTCTCACATTTTGTATATACGGGACTGTATTTGTTAAATATTTTGATTATTTTGTACTTGTTTATTTCAATGACTTTTAATTTGTGTTTTAAATTATGTATAATATGTAAAAATTGTATTTATGTATTTCAATTATTTGTAATTTGTGTTTTTAATTACGTATAAATACTATAAAATATAAGCCCGCAAGCCCGAAAAAAGCCCGCAGGCCCGCATAGTACGGGTTTGGGCAGTTAGTTTTCGGCCCGGCCCGACCCGCAACAATGGGCTGCTTTTTTACAGTCGGCCCGACCCGACCCGTTGTTTGATCAGGTCTATATCAAATAATCCAAGTTATAGCATTGGTAAATTTAAGCCTAAATTAATCCTAATTAGGCTAATATACTTTGTTAAGATATAATGTTAGAATTGTAATTAATTCAACATAGTTAAAATTAAAAATTTTTGATAATAAAGATTATACTTTATTCGATGTATTTATTTAATTCTATAAATGTTGAAGCAAAATTATTTCATGCCAATAATGATGAAAGAAGAAGACAAACTATGCAACAATAAATTAATGTACATTTGTACAAATCTACGTCACAAAATATGTATCCTCTCAATGGATTATAAGGGTTCGGTACCTTTCACTCATACCTATTTCATTTTGCTAAACAGTTAATCTCTTAAAAGACCGTCTTTTTAAGAGATGTCTCTTAAGTCCAAACCATTAAAACTTAAATTAAACTAAAAAATGATAATGGACTAGTCAAATTAGACATGGTCTCTCAAAGAGACCGTCTCTCACAAGAATTTGTGTTGCTAAAAGAAGACCAAAACAATAATAATAAACAATCAATTAAATGAACATAAATTCTTATGAGAGACGGTCTCTTTGAGAGACCATCTTTTATTGGGTCGGCCCACCATATATTTTTAAAATATTGTAAGTAGGCATTAGAAATGATGTAAGTAATCATTTAAGATATTGAAAGTATGCATTAATAATACGATAATTAAACATTAAGAATAATATAAATAGACACTAAAAATACGATAAGTAGATATTAATCTTTAATGAATTGAGTTTGAGATACGTTTCTAAAAAAAGTCTCTAAAAACACTTCCTCTTAAATAAATGAAAAATGACCATAATTACCAAACCCACCACAAAAATCATGAAAGCAAACGGCTCACAAACAGCCAAGTTTCCATTTGTTCTCCCAAGTCCCAATGCTTGTCATATTAAGTTTAATTAACTTCCCCTCCTCAAAATTTTCTCTATATAATTTATTAGTTCTATTTTGTTTATTCTAAAATTGAAAAATATTTATACTTCACTTGTAAATATAAGAAAAATCAAAATGAAGTGAAATCTTGATGAGTAATTCGTCTTAATCCTCATAGCGAGTATATTTCGTTTATAGAAATTATATTCAGAGTAAGAAGGAGTAGAGTACGATAAAACATGTCCTTATCATAGGTGACAAATAAGTTGGAGCCATTGAGACACTCGACTTGCTCGAAGAAATGTAAATGAAAACAAAAGACCAAGAACATACTATATGCTAGACAAATAGCAAGATAAGGCTAACCAAGACAAATATAAAGACTTATAACAAGCCTAAGTGAAGAAACATAAAGCACAAATAAATTCGCCAAATAAAACGATAACTACCTATGGTCTAGAACACAAATTTACGTCTCCAAACATGTGTGAGTTTTCTCCTTCCACATAAGGCTTGAAAATATAAGAATTTTAAATATTTATTTGCATTAGTTTACATAATTTTCACTTTAACTTGACTACTTAGCGTTTAGACTCTAAACTTTAAAATACTATACAGAACTATAGAAGTATATAACATAAAGATGCAAATTTAATTGAGAATTAAATTTTATTTTTTTGAAAAGTAAAAATTATTTTTTAAATAAAATTTTAAATTTAGTTCTCATATTTTTCTTTTTCTTTAAACGTACTTGTTATTAAAAAAATTATATTATAAATTATTTAACACCCTCGTGTCTTCATATAGGGTCCATATACTCAGATAATGGGAAGAAACCTAAAAGCAAATTCCAAGCCCCTAAATAAAAGAAGAATACTCTTCCTAATTATTCTTTTCTAAAGGTGTTTATTTAGGTTATTAAATTGACTTCAGTTAAATATTTTAAGTCGGTTTATAATTAAATATTGTTTTCATAGTAATATTTACACAACTATAAATCTAGTTTTAAAGTTGAGTCAAATGAGTTTAATAAGAGTCGAATCGTCGAAACAGTTTTAAACGTCTCCCATCATTTTCTTTATTCTTATGAATTATGAAACGCGTCGTTTCACCTTCTACTCTACTTCTTCCCTTTCGTAGCCGCTGCTTTCTTCTCTCTGACTTCCCCACCTCCTCAATAATTAATTTTCTCTCTCGTCACGATTTTCCCTTGATAAATAACAAAAAAAAAGATTTAAATTAAATATACTCATTTTTGAAGTGATATATTTCAAAAGTTATTATACTTCTTAATTTCACTTATTTAGGACGTGCTTAATGTAATAATTCTGGTAGTTCTTAGTTGTTTGATGGAGCTAAAATCCAACTTTAGAATAAATGTTATTGTTCAATAAAATAGTAATTTAAATACACGTGGTGCGGCAGATTTTTTCCGAACGTTATAACTTGTTGTGTTACATAGCGTTTTAAGATTTATAACTGCATTTTTGTCGACAAATAATATCTCAGCCATGCACTACTTTTGTCGAACAATAATAATTTACACAACTAATTATACATTTAAAAATATTTAATAGCTATCTGCAACTGACAACTACATACACAAAAACACAACTAACAATTATTCATAATTATCTAGCTCGTACGTGGCCTTAATATATTACTCCTATTAATCTTTAATGTTTTTAGTTTTGATAGTAAAAAGATTAACATGAATCAATTAAAATCTTAATTCATTAATTGTTACTTTTTTAAACATAATCACTATTTAGCAATTGTATCAATTATTAAAAAATTCTACTAATGAATGTCCTTAAAAGTCTGATAATATACAAATAAATTTCAAATGGTAACACGGAAAAAAATTTAATATAAAATTTATAAAGATATTAATTAAATTTTAAATTAAACACCAAATCAACATGATTAATATTTTCTAATTTATTTCTTAATTTATATCATTATGGAGCCCTAAAACATGCTTTTTGACAATTTATTTTGTTAATACTTTAATATGTAGAGTAATAGTAGAAAAAAATAAAATTAAACTACAGCGAATTACTATGGGCTATTGCCCTTAATAATTTGGTTAATCTACAACAACCCTTTTTCCAGCTCATACTTTCCCGCCACCCAAACAGTTCCTTATTTCTTTCCTTTCATTTTCGTTAATTTTTTTTATTTATTTTAATTTTCGGTATAAATACAACCATCTTCCATCATAAGGTTAAACCCTTACCGTGCGCTATGGTGCGCAAAACACCATAAAAAAAATTCTCTCTTCTTTCTCTCTCCTTCTCTAAACAAAATCCCCCAAATTGTAGTGAGAGAAACCATAAATCTTCAATCAAACTGGCTACAAGTAGTACTAGTATGTTGTTGTCCGTTTTTTTAGCCCTGTTTCTACCTTGCGCCGGTATGAGCGTAGTTTTCGTGGTGTACATTTGCTTGCTGTGGTACGCCGCTAGTCGAACACCACCACCTGATCATCCGCCGGTAAAACCAACGGTCAAAAAAGGATTATCGGCGGCGGAACTCCAGAGGCTTCCTAAAGTTACGGGCAAACAACTTGTTCATGGAAATGAATGTGCTGTTTGTTTAGATGATATTGAAGATGATCAACCGGCTCGTATGGTGCCTGGTTGTAATCACGGTTTTCATCTTCAGTGTGCTGATACTTGGCTTTCTAAACAACCTGTTTGTCCGGTTTGTCGTACTAAACTTGGCCCGGAATTCTTCGAATCCTCCACTCAAAATCCTTGTTAAACAATAGTTCCATCATTTCACACATCTTTTTTCTCCTTTTTTCCTACGATCTGCGTAGATTTTTGACATCATTTTCACTTGTAGAGGTTTTAATTTTATTAATTTATTATGTATTAATAGTAATTTTTTCTCTAATTTAATTTTTGATCCAATTTTCGCTGACAGATGGTATTCAGCACAACGTAAGAAACAGAGTATTACTAACAAGATTTCAACTATATTTTCAAAATTTAGATTTATAATGTTTTAATTTTACGGTTTCATTAGGAAGATCTCGATATCCATTTTAGCATTTGTTTTGATTTTAGTTTTCGAATTTTAGATTGATAATATTTTCTTAATCAAAATCTTCTAAACATAGAAAATCAGAGAAGTTTGAACTGTCATTTTTTTTCTAATAATTATTTTTAATGTAAATAATTTTTTTCACTAATTAAAAATTAATACAAGTTCTTCAGAAATTAAAAAAAGGAAAAAAATCAGGAAGAAGAAAGAATGGTAGAGGAGAAGAAAGCGCAGATAGAGAAATTGCGTGGAGAAGCAAAAAGTTCGAGAATGATCTTGAAACTCAATTAAATGCGGGGTTGCCAACAACTCATTTAGAGCAAAATGTTATGACTCACTCGACACTCAAACGGACGATTATTATTAATCCTACTAGGTTATGCATTTATGAGGATTGTAGGGCAGAGGTTGTTTAGACGATAATCATCTGATTAAAAATTTATTATTAATATATTAAATTGGGGTATTATGTGAGGAACTACAAAAAGAATGACAATCGAAATGGTTACATATACATGTATATATATTTTATAGTAGTAATTCGATTCACCGATGTATTATATTATATGTACTATTTATTATTAAAGTATATGCAAAATTTCTAGGATTATTAAAATTTAATCAAAATAACATTTTTATTAATAAGGGTTAAATTATATGTATTCCTTTATTCGATTTCTCTTTTGTGTGAGACTTTTAGTAGTTAGTGTTTAAATAACAAAAATTCATATTTAAAGTAAACTTCAAATGAGTCCTAAAAACGCTTTAGAAGCATTAAAATGTGTTTTCTAAACATTTTGTAAAGCAATATCTTAAAAAAACTTATTTTATTACCTTTTGTGAAACTCTCTCAACGATTATTATTGTTCACACATTGTTACAAAGCTTAGAAGTGTTTATGCAAATTGAACCACAAAACATATCTAAAAGGTTATAAAACATGTAACAAAGCACATTGCATGTAATTATCTATAATAAACAACTAGCGTATATAATTATTGTCTAAAATTAACAAAAATTGTCTAAAAGGTTAAATAAACCATGTTATACAAATATAGTTTTCTTTTGATTGTTAATGATGGAATACATTACATATTATAAAATTAACTATTATTTTAAATTTAAAGTTATGTAATTTAAAATCACAAGTTTAAATGTTTTTTAACGTTTACTATAAGTGAAATTTTATCACAAGAAATGATGAGATATTGTGCTCCATCTCAACTTATATTTTATAAAATTCTTGTGTAAAAAAGAGTGTGATAAGATATATGTTTTTTTTCTTTACAATTGTTATTGATAGAAATATATTTACTCGCTATGAGAGAAAAATATATTTAATATTTTCAGTAGCAAAATCAAAGAAATAATAAATAAAATATTTTAGAGATACAGTATGATATATCATTGTTATTTAGAAAAAACAATAATTAATATGTTTCAAATTTTAGTGTGACAAATGACAATAGTTGGAGAAAGAGATATTTTTTGTCTCTTGTGATGGGATTTAAAGAAGATAGAATTAATTAGAAGTTTGATTGAGAGAAGAGAGGGCACGGGGCAAGAGGAGGGGTGTTTGTGATTCAATGATTGAGAAAAGTAACGTAAAATGGGTGATGATGTTTCATTTTCCAAGCATATGGTTTGTTCATGTATCATACTTAGAGTTTCTGGTGGGGTCTATTAAGACTCAAATCTAACTCTTAATTAAAAATGCGAGTTTTAAATGAATTTAAACGAATTTTTTGTCCATATAAATATAACAGTAAAATAAATTACGTGCAGATTTTAAACGAGTCTTTTTTTATTATATGAATTAAATTTTACAAAAGTTAGAAAATTATATACATATCTTTAACAAGTTTTCTTTTTTTTTTATTATATGGATCAAATTTTAATAAAAAGTTAAAATGTATGAATAAATTTGAAAAAATAATGAAATGTCCTAAAAATACAAAATAAATAAAATAAACTAAAATAACTAATAATACTAAATAAATGAGACGAAATAAATGTTTCGTTCGGTGTGACTACAGTCTACAAGTGTTCAAAACAAACCTGATGAACTGATATTTGCCTGATTTTGTAACTGAACTCGACTCGACTCAAAATCAAAACGAATTAATATTATGTATAAGTCAATGTGGACTCAAAATCTAATTTTAAACTGAACAGCCCTAGACGTGACTCACTCCAAATTCAAATTAATTATCAATCTAGTTCGGTACGGACTATATTATTATAGTTTGTAATCCTCTAGAGTCTAGAGTATATAATTAATACGAAATATTTTTGTTCTAATTAATTAATAATACATGTGGCCAATAAAAAAATCACTAATATTATCAATATTTTATAAATTGCACATAATAGTAACATCATACAATAATGGGCGTGTAACCGTAATCAAGTACTTGAGATACAGTAAGTTAGTACGAGAAGTCTCATCATGAGACGAGCTTGTATAATTAGTTTATTTTTCAATTTAATTAATTTAATACTGTAAGTGATCATTTTAAGATTATATATAAATTGTTGTATGAAATGATCTCAGCAAGAAACGTACGCGTCTCATACATGTTTTAAATCTCTTATCTCATACATATTATGTGAATATAAATTCCTTTTTAAAAGTCGTCTCATCGAAAGATGGTCACTCATAAGACTAACTCAGGGTTATAAATGATAGCTCTAAAAATATAAAAAGTGATTTTTTTAAAAACGTATGTGATTAAATAATATTATATTGAGATGATTGGGCAATTGGTTTTAATTAGCATTACCTAAATCAATTCCATGTTGATGCTATCACTTATGGAAGTTTTTGAAATATTCTGTGTTGTTAGAAACAAACAGACAATACTGAAACTTTTTTTAACCATTTTAAAGGTACTTAATTTAAGCTATAAAAGTAGTAAGTTATAACTTAAAAGTATAACCAATTTAGAGATTAATGCACTTTCATAATTGGTATACAAACAAAAAAGCAAACTGATTAGCTTTACATAATTAATTATGGCAATTAAGATGGTTAAGGGTCCAAAATATTATTATTATCCTTAAAATTCAATTTTTTTTCTTTTACGGTGTGGATTTAACTAGGATTGATTACGAAAGGAGCAATATACTAATATTGTTTGTAAATTTATTACATAAATGATAAGATCAAAGATGAAATCACTTTTAAATTAAGAGTATTTTTTATTTACAGGGTAGACTGTTAGAATTAAGGGGAAGACCGGGTGACACATATGTATGACACAAATGACTCAAATACAAACCAGATGATTCTGGGAATATAGTACTATTACCTTTGGTTCAAAATGGAGTAGTTGTTATACTTGAATATGGTAACTAGAATTTATCAATTAATATTATTTTTCTAAAAACCAAAATTAAATTAAAATTTGTATAATTAATCTAATTATATATTTTCATAATATTAACTTTTCATATGCTTTAATTATATATCAACAAAATATATTGACTTTCAAAATAATACATTAAATAGCGTATAAATAAAAAATGTAACAAACTACATGGTGAGTTAGGCGAAGGGGAAGACCATAGAAGGATCGGAAGTCAGTTGTCGGCGTAAGGACTAAGGAAATAGGAAGACATAATATGGTGTATAGAAAGAATGCGATGGTGATGTGCATGGTGCAACATGTGCTAACCAAAAAGAGTAAATTAATACTCATTTCTCACCAACCTAAGCTTGACACTTGTGTGTTATGTAGCATAGGCATCATACTCAATGTATACCGCTTATAGAAAATTATGATCAGAATCTGAAAAGAAAAGGAAGGCCACAACTCATAGAAAACTAGCATAGGCGGATGAGGAGGAGGACACTCCTAGTATTTCGCACAAGACAGGGTTTGGATGGAGGGTTTTTTTTCCTAAAAAATGCGGACAAATCATATATGTTCTCTTTAAGGAGCGAGTAAAGAGGATGCGCGCAGTTAAGAAACCCCCAACTAATACCTACGCCCAATAGGAGTCGAACCTAAACCTTCTATTCAACATACAGATGCTTTATCAATTGAGCCACAAACGCTTTTAATCATAGGCAAATCTAGCACGAAAAATAATTCTAAAGGGACGGAAGAAATAGTGGTTTCAATAATATCTACAAGTATTGAGATTTAAAATACTTTACTAGTATTTCGTGGTTTGACAATTGTATTACTTTATTTATGTATCGTGGTCAACTATGACTAAAAAAAATTTAATTGATATGTGAAAAGATTTTCTCACCAATTTAATATGGATAAGAACATTTAATTTAACGAGTCTTTTTTATTTTTATTTGCTTACTTTGATGTATTTTTAATGTTTATTTATTTCTTATTTTTATTTGCTTACTTTGATGTATTTTTAATGTTTATTTAGTCATAGAATATGGAAAAAAATTTGGTCACAAACCATCACGAAAGTGTAATATGTTAAGAGTTTCTACTATTTGATCTTGCTAAAAAATAGTCAATTTCTTGTAAACATATAAAACTTTATTGTAAACAGTTGGATATTTACTTGATTCCAGTTGAACATAACTAGACGTTTCATAATTCTTCTTCCTAGTACTATCGAGAGTTATAATAAATATCAATTTATGTATGTCATCAAGTCGGTTTAAATTTAATATTCAATATTAAATGTTTAACAAAATAATATTTGTCTATTCCAATTTAATTAAGTGACTTTCATATTTAGAAAATTTTAAGGGGCGAAATATGCACAATCTCAAATTTATCAACGTTGATTATATAATATATTAATAATAATCACTTAGGTAGGGTTGATTTGAGTGAATTTGCAACAAATTAAAGTCATGCATAGAAAACTAAATGTGGAGGCATTTGAAGCATTCAAAAGAAATGAATCGTACACTCGTTGAAAAGGAGAAAAGAAACAGAATGAGCATGTTGTTTTTATAGAACAAAGAAAACTTTTGTGGTAGACAGCTAATAACACTAATCTTACACTCGGTTTTGTAAAGAATCACCAAATCATACATACTCCCCCTTGCTTTGTGGATACATTTTAATGCTTTTGTCTCATTTTTACTAATAAATTCTGACTTAACGTATTAATATCAGTATATAATGGAAATGCGAAGAACTTCAATGACTTATATAGTGTGCACACTATTTTCAATTTATTGATGCGGAACAAACTTTCCTGATCCCCTCTCACATGCGAATCCTCATCAAATTTGCATGTTGGAGTAATCAATTAATGTAGAAACGTCATTCTTTTCGAACCTAGCATTAATTAATAATTGGACCTTCGACTCTCATACCATGATAAATTGAGCCGAAATTATTGTACGAGTCTGCATATTATCAGAAAAATACGAGTCGAATATCGAATTACAAATCATTCCAAAAAAATACTTCAATGCTTTATGTCATGATGCTGATCAATTTCTTGATTCATGTGTCTTCTAACAATGTGGCTAAATGACTTGGACTGATCACCAACTCCATTGCAAAACCTACAATTTCACTTATGTGTGACACCAACTTTTTCATGCTATGAATTATGCCGCCAGCTGCAAAATTTTTCTCCCTATTTTCCTATTTTATTAATTGGTGTCTATACAACTTGGCCATTTTCCTTTTTTTCCTCTTTAAACCCTAATTATAATTTTTCTATAAATGGAATAGACTAAATATGTTGATGATGAATTTAGTCATTTTGTTTGGCCGGTGAGTTGAGTTTTATATTTGTATTTTTTTGATTTTGAAATGTAAATTCATTAAATTCTAGCATTAAATTTTTTATTGATTAGATAATGCATGTTTTGATGGAGGAAGAAGGAAATCATGATATTTAAAAGACAATTAATTAACACTTTTTTCAATTAATCAACTTTTGTGGACTGAGCCTCTTAAAAGCCGTCTCTCTGAGAGATGATCATTTAAGAGTTACTGTATAAAGGATCAGAGATGTGAGTTTGGGATTGTGCCATAAAGTGGATCATACACATATTGAAACAATCCCAAACTCACATCTCCGATTCTTTAATTCTTATACAGTAACTCTTGAGAGATCGTCTTTTTTAGAAACGGTGTGTATGTATGATTTGGAGACCCAAAGCTTTATCCCCAGAATCAAACCAAACACAACATACGAATACAATGCATAGTAAAATTGCAATGTGCAAACCCAGCAAATTTAGCTAATTTCACAGTAGTAAATTGGCTAAATTACATTCATATGGGAAATTATTTTATCGATGAACCAAACGACAGCTAAATACGACCTTTACTCGTAGCTTCAAACGCTATACATCTCCGTATAGATTACATTCAAGCAACCAGCATATCTCTCCAAAGTCGAAATCACAGAACGTAATCACAAAGAAAAATGCACTACACCAGGAAAACCGTATATATACCCCTTGTATACCAAACAAAACAGTATTAAAGGGACTAACTTTCATTTCGTTGGATACTCGTACTCATCATTGTAATCGCTACAACAGTAATGTCAAATGTGTTAGTAGGGAGGGCACGCAACTGTGGTTGGGGCTCGAACAATCAGCAACGACAACTACAACATCTTGCAAAAAACGGGCCAAAACTCGGACGCTCCAATAACCTGTCAACGAATCACCAATCTGCAAATGTATGTTAAATAAATGAAGCAAAATTTATTAGAAATAATTTCAACTGACTCATCCGCTAAAAATAATCTCCAGCATAGGTTTACTTAAAATAATTCATTTTTTTGGAGTTAGTTCTTGTAATAATTTAAAACTTTATTTTATCTTCTCAAAATACTCCCAATTGGTATAGTAAAAAATATCTTTCGAATTATTATGAGAATGTTACTCTAATAGTTTGAATATGTAAGAGCTTTTTGAGTTAAATAATGTTTTTTAAGGACAGAGGGAGTTATCACTAATCACCAAGCCCGGCCCCTAAGACCCTCTTCCGCTTTTAAAACAAGTAGCTTATTAGTCGCCTATTGTTACGTCACGTTGTTTCAAATTTTTCGTACCCCCTTGAAGCTTTTCCTTTCCCCAATCCGATTATGCTCTAAACAAATATTACCTTTCCACACTCGATAGATCCTTACAATGACAACTTTAAGCCATAGATACAGATAAGTATATTGGGAATGCAAATCAATGCAAGGAAAATTACCTAATGGAATGCCTAGATCCGGAATTCCTCAATATGCATCCATTTTGTTGATGACCACTTGTTTCCTTTAATGACTGGACAGCCACCTGCAATATATCATATGCCAGCATCAGACTTATTCGGATGAGTAGGCTTTGAAGAAGGCTAAACCGACTACTAGAAATAGACCCAACATATTAGAGCAAAAAGAAAAAATCATATGGTCCAACACTATTGCGGATCAAGGAAAAAAATGGGAGTAGATGTTTCCACGGATTTCTTAGGCATGAATGTTGACTTTTCTCAAAATTCCATTGAAGAAGTGTTTTCACACCGTGGAAAAATCTGTTGGAAAATAACCACATGCGATCCCACATTGAACAAATTTATCATGGTATCAAAGCCAACAGTTTTCGATCAATTGGAAATAAAAAAATCGCTCTTCCTTAAAAAACAATTTGTGGGTTCAAAAAGAATGGCGTTCCCTTTGAATTAAAAAATGGGCTCACATGTGAGGGGAGTGTTGGAATCCCACATCAAACAAGTTTATCAACGTAAAAAAAATTGGTTCATAGGGAGTAAAATTCAACCAACCATGAAGACTGGCGGGATCTAACGTCGCATCTGGCCTCATGCTCCAAAAAAGTAAGGCATCACCCCTAACTGGTTTCACAGAGAGACCCCTTTTAGCACATTCGGACCGCTCATTCCACCCTGGTATTGTACTAAAATTTCTACGTGAAGCCGGGAAAACAGTCTCACCACCCTCTTCCACATCAGACCTAAATTGAAAAATACTTAAGAAATGAAGAAAAACAAAATATATGGAGTAATTTATGGATTGAAATCGGTCTCATTGTTGCAGTAAATCGGTTTAGAGAGCTTACAAATACATTAAAACAGTGGCAGTCCTTTGGCCTCCATTCTTTGTATTGAATTCATCAAGGAAGTAATCATAGTGAGGTTCATACTTCTGACCTTCTTCATAGTGAAGAATCTGTAATCCTTCACCGTGCTCTGAGATGTACACGAAACAAATTTCAAAAGCAGCGGACGTCTTAAAATGTCATTCATAATTTTATATGGATCACAACAAGAATTGATAAACGGAATTAGTTCTTAGAAAAGAGATCAATTCGTCACAGGATTACCCCGTGGGCCCACTTGTGAGTACACACCCACGGGCACCCATGGGCTCGGGCCCACAACCCAGGGGTAATAAGTGTGGACTTGCATAAACACTTGAAGAGGTTCACTCTTTTCCAAAACCGTATGATATAAGGAAGATTACTCATCAAGGATTATATGCAAATCCATAACCTAATATTTTAGCCATGTGGGATCTTCCTCTCAAATGAAGTATTTCGAACAATTTATGGTTTATAACATACAAGAGCATCAATTAGTACATTTCAGACATTACCTACAGGAATGAAGGTAAAATCGGCTATTCTTTTCTCTATGTCCCTTATGATTTTGTCTTGACCTCTTCTCAGAAACATTCCAGAACTAGTGCGGACCCTGCAAGCGATCAAGGAAGATAGCAAAGGCCAAGTATTTTGTCAGAGAAAAACCGCATAAGAAAATTTTCCGTAACTTCCAAAGACTCGTTCGTTATATGTTAGATCAGTTTGGACACAAACCTGCTGTCCTTACTTTTACCGGTTTTACTATCTACAACAGTAGACTTCACCATGTGAGGTTTTGCAAGGTCAATCAGATACTCACATTCCTCTTTGGACTGCAGAAATTAAAATATAGGATCAACATTTCACAAGCAAAAGAAATCTTAGAAGTACATAATCACACTGGTTCAAAGCATAGACCAAGAGCATAAATATGTTATGGTCATGGTGGCAAAACGGCATTTGTGGTCAAAGCGGATTGTTTCATGGTTGTGCCGTCTACACGTCTTATATTTCGGTTGCAGTAAGCTCAAAAAGCTTTACAATACGGTCACAACACGGTGATTTGGCGATATTTTGCACCATGGGTCAAAGACACCATGGCACCCCTCTTCTTTTACCTCATCCAAAAATTCGTAAATGAATGCAAATGGTAAATTTCTGTTATTCTGACTCTAGTACTATACCTAATTGAAACTATGAAGATGGCTCGATGAGCCCTCCATGCCGAGGTGCTAAAGAGGTCTAGTACAGCTGAAATGATGCATTCAAGACTATGACCAACTTACATATTCCTCTTGTGTTCTTCTCCTCACCCCAATACAATCGTTCAAAAGCGTTCAAACTTAACTCTTACGACTATAACACATCCAATCCAATGCACTAGAAATGCCGAAACGCAGCATCGACCCAACAAGACTTAATTGATCAAAAGAAAAACCACAACAATTCATTGGCTGTTTATGTATCAATTCAAAAAATGGTCATCCAACTTGTAACCACAATCATCTCTCCCCCTCTATGCACCTATTTCTCATCCCATTAGACCCAAGACAACGATTTTAGCAACTTAAAAACTTATAACATGGCTAAACTGAAACTAAACCCTTTAAATCAACAAATTCTAACAACGCCAGTTACATACTAACCAATCATACACTAAAAAGTAACAACCACAAACTTCATATGAAATCAAATAGATCACCAATTCAACAAATCCAAACATAGGGAAATCTTGACCCGAGCCTACCTAAGCCATAATTTGGCTGTATATTGAATTAACATATAATGATATACACATAAAAATGCACATAGTTCGCCCGGAGTAACATAATTCGCTAGCTATTGAATTTGCAATTAGCTCAAATTTGCCAAAAAAAAAAGCCCAAAACCAATCATAATTCACTTTTTTCAATTACCAATTTTCGAGGTGATTAGCGAATCAGGTGACATTGGTTCGGCCCAACCTATACTAGCATATTGGATTTGCCACTTAATTCAACATGTACAAAAGAAATCAAACATCATAATCAACTACACAATATAACACATATCAGCATTCATCAATCAGCTAATCGAATTACCAATCAAAAAAAAAATTACCAAGAAATTATGGTAAAGAAAAGCTCGAGGTTCCCAAGAAAGAATCTCCACCCATTGTTGACCTCTCTGTCCAACCCCCTTCCCTCTTCAATCAAAACCCAACAATAAATCATCAAGAAAAAACAAAATCAACCCTAAAAAGATAAAAATGGGCAGAACCCATTGGAGAAAAAGAAAAAACCTTTCTAGAACTTTACGACCAAAGCTGCTAAGATCATGAGCAGGTCTAAGATGATCGGAAGAAGCAGGAAGAGATAGAATACCAAGCGCAAGAAGCAAAAGTAGAACTAATGTTAACATGAGTAACATTGATAAAACTAGTGTTGATGTTGATGATCTCTTTCGATTATGTCTTCCTTTCGCCATTGTTATTGATTTTGATGTTCGAATGATGGGTTTTTCTTGCTATTAAAACCCTAAATTGTTGAATTTGAGGATGAAAAGGGGGAAGAAGATTTGATAGAATTGATGAAATTGGATTTGAAGAGATCTGGAATGATATTATGGGAGTGCAATGTTGATTTTATTTTATTTGATTGCAATGGGAAAAAATGAAGGCTGTTTTAGTTTTCTGTTTTCTACTTTTCTATTCACTTTCAATTGGAAATAGAAAGTGGATGGAAAGTCAAAGGAAGACCAATGATTGACCACATTTGGTCGGTGGGTAAATTATGTTTAAATACCTGCATCTTCATATGTTTTTCTTGTTTATGAATTTTAGTAGCAAATTTTGATTATAATTTTTCAGCAATTTATATAAAAAAAATATATTTATATGAGATTGTATTAGATTTGTCTCTATAAGTATTTTATAAGTATTAAACTTTTAGAATTTTTAAAAATTAATAATTAAAATTATTTGACTCTTAAGTTTGATTTAGAATGTATGCAAAAAACGAATGAGAAGAACAAATGAAAATAAACTAATAAAGGGAGTATGATATTTTTGGTCGGGTTACTTTAATTTTATTTATCAAAATATTTTGACTATCTGACTTATTTTATGTGTTGGTTATATTGTATCGTGATAATATATACCCGATTTTTATTTATTGGGTCAATAACGAACAATTCTAATGGTGTAAATGAATTTTTATAAACATAAGACATTGGATATAATGATATGACATATATTAGTATTTTTCAGTTTACTCACTTGTAAAATGACTAAATACTTAAATATAAACTAAAAATACGTTTAAATATATTTATTTTCAAATGTGCTTGAGTTGAAATTTAAAAGAATTAGTAATATACTCATGCCGCTAACTTGAATATTTGTTAGATTAGTTTTGATTTTGTTGTTCCCAAAAGAGAAAATATTACTGCTTTTATATTTTTAGAATTACTTAAAGCCTTAAAGTTTATTTAATTTGGTGATTTTGAAAATCAATCATTAAATTATATGTATTTTTTTTCTTTATAAATAGTCATTATACATTTGAACACTCATATATCATCGTAATATATCAATGTATTTCGTTATATAAACTATAATTAGAGTTTGAAAATGAATGAAAATGACAAATCATAGATGTGGCCAAAAACACCATTGACTTGAGAAAGAAAAGTAAGACTTGAGAAAGAAAAGTAAAGGCTAAAGCGAGATTAAGAGACAAAAAGAAAAAAAACGACAGATAAATAAACAAGATATAGGTGAGATAGGTCACTCATAAGTCATAACTCATAAGTATATCCATTTGTGATTTGAAACAACTTGTTAATAATTCACAAAGTGGCGTCGTTTTGCATCTTCAAATTCCAATGGGGTCTATTTTTACATTTCTACCTAAACCTGCCTTAAACCTCTTCTCTTTCTCTCCCTCCTTTGTTTAACCCTAAAAACACCATTTTTGAAAGCTCAAAGATCAAACCTTTGAAATCCATCAATGGCGTTATTAAGATCAAATCTAAGATTAACTCTCTGTAAAACCCACATTAAACACTTCTCAATATCTATAAATGAAACTCTTCAACCCCAGAAAACCCCCCAAATTAATGCGGAAGAAACAACAGATGAACCTTTAAAAACCTCAACTAATCTCCCTCGTTTAGAAACTCAAATTGCTGAAAAATTCCATTCATTAATCAAAGACCATTATCGTAAAAACCCTAACCCTAAATTTGAACTAAGCCCTAATTTCACCATTCCTTCTTTGTCCATTTCTTTCTCGGAGCATTCAACGGTGGATTCTCTTACTCCTGCAATCATTATCTCTGTAATTGAACGATGTCGTGCTGTTCGTCATGGGATTCCTTTTTTTCAAGCTCTGGGTTTCTTCAATTGGGCGTTAAATAATGGTTTTGGGAACTCAATTGAAGTTTATCATGAAATGATTGACTTAGCTGGGAAGGTAACACAATTTGACTTAGCTTGGAGTTTGATTGATTTGATGAAAACTAAGAAATTAGAAATTTCGTCTGATATTTTTAATACTGTTGCTAGAAGGTATGTTAGGGCAGAGATGGTAGCCGAAGCAATCCATACCTTCAATCGAATGGAGGACTACGGTTGCCATCCCGATAAGTTGGCGTTTACTTCTCTTATTCATATTCTTACTAAGAAAAAGAAGGCGATTGATGCTCAATCTTTTTTTGATAGTTTTAAGGATAAGTTTGATGTTGATGTTGTTGTGTATACTTGCTTGATAAATGGTTGGTGTAAGGTTGGAAATATTCCGGAGGCGGAGAGGGTTTTTCACAAGATGAAAGTAGCCGGAATTGAACCTAATGTGTACACTTACTCGATTGTTATCGATGCTTTGTGTAGGCACCGACAAATAAATCGTGCTTATGATGTTTTCGCGGAGATGATTGATAATGGGTGTCGACCAACCTCTGCTACTTTTAACAATTTGATGAGGATTCATGTGAAGGCGGGTAAGACCGATAAGGTCTTGCAAGTTCATAACGAAATGAAGAGGCGGGGGTGTAGCCCTGATTTGATTACCTATAACTTTTTGATCGAGTCTCATTGTAAGGATGGGAATCGTGATGAGGCTATTAAGGTTATCCATCAAATGGTGAGTGCGGGATGCACTCCTAATGCGAGTAGTTTCAATCCGATATTCCATATTATAGCTAAGGTGAAGGATGTGAACGCGGCTCATCGTTTATTTGCCAAGATGAAGGAGGTGAAGTGTGAGTTAAATATTGTGACTTACAATGTGTTGATGAAGATGTTTGTGGATTCTAAGTCAACCGATATGGTTTTGAAACTCAAGAAGGAGATGGATGAGAACGGGGTTGAGCCTAATGTGAACACTTATAAGACTTTGATTTCGATGTTTTGTGTGATGGGGCATTGGTCCAATGCGTATAAGTACTTTATAGAGATGATCGAGGAGAAGAATTTGGCGCCGGGTTTGCTTGTTTATGAGAAGGTTTTGAGTCAGTTGAGAAAGGCCGAGCAGATGAAGAAGCATGAAGAGTTGGTGGAGAAAATGGTTGAAAAGGGATTCGTTACACGACCTATTTGAAGGCACCATATCTCTGTTCGATTCAATATTGAGACAATGGTGGCGAAACATTGAAAAGGGATTTGACTCTTTGATATGTTTTGTGCAAGACCCTGCAACAACTCGATTGTCGATGTATATCGGCTCATCCCTAACACTAACAGTCATTTACGCGGGTTAATCGATACTTGAAGGAAAATGGTGTTGATGCAATATGTATAGTGCACACTACTACAGTATACTTTGCGCTCATATTGCATACGTTGATCATTTTTTGTTTGTTAGATTCGTTTAGATTGATGTTGTAATGGAAAAAAATACGAGAAGTTAATGAACTCTTGACCTCGATTCTACTTCACTACATATAGATTGTGTTTTACCACCCGAATATTTGGATCTGATAGCTTTCGTGCTTTACCAACCGAATCAATGGTGTGCTTTATAATTTGGAAAGCTTTCTTAGTTCGCAATGAGGTTGCTCTTGCTTCTACTGAAAATGATCTTAATTTGTGTCTCTTCTTGAGTAAAACCGAACAGGCTTGGTAACTGTCAAGTCATATGGCCCTTGTTTAAGGAGGTTGGGTCCTTGATGAGCAATGAATACTTTTCTGGGTAGATATTGCAAAATAGGTTGGCGACTTGGTTGTTGCGAATACCCCTCTTCATATCGATATCCATCTTAAATTTTCACGGCCATCACTTACCTACCATTCGTGGTGGCGGGTGGGTAACAGTTTTAAAAGTTTTATACTCCTACCTGCGCATGTAGGTATGTATTTAAATCTATTTCATGTATTATTCATCGTAGTTATGTCCATCAAAGGTTATTTTCACGGTCATCGCTTAAATAAGTTAAAACATCAATTTTAATAAGTCAAAATACAACTTAACAACACGTAAATACCAATTTTAAACAGATTTAAATACTAATTTTAACAGGGTAACAGCTTAACAGGTTAAATCACTATTCTAATTAGGTTAAAATACCAACATAATTTATTTATTAGATTAAAACACCAGCTCGAATATGTTAAAATATCAACTTTATTAAATTAAAATACTAACTTCAATATGTTAAGTCACCAATTTTAAATAAGTTAAGATATCAACTTACACAACATAAAATATCAACTTAAAAAGGTTAATATATCAACTTTAACAAGTTAAAATACCAACTTTAAAATCTTAAAATACCTAGATTAACAATTTAAGAGGTTAAAACATCAAGTCCACCTAGGTTATGATACCAAATTTAATATGTTAAAATACCAACTCGAATGAGTTAAAACATCAATTTCAATAGGTTTAAACACCAATTTCAAATAGTTTAAACCAAGTTTTAAAGCGCATGTTTGTTTTTAATTTTAATTTTTTTTCTAATGACATTTCGGGCCGATTCAAATAAACACATCTCTCTAAAAAATCGTCTGTCAAACCAATTTGTTCTATAATACAATTATTAACAATGTCATTTCACACGATACTTTTTTGGCTTATTAATCAACATTAAACCACGTTGAAACTTCATTTTCCATCCTCTATCGTTGCGCAATCCACCATAGTGTAGAACGTTGTCTGCTCCGATCAGCGGTTACAGTTCTCTTTTCACCACTGCGAAGCTTTACACCTCTAATTTAAAGTCAACGATATCAACTGACATCACTTAGATTTTAGGAAAAAAGAATAATAATATACATTCTGTTGGCTAAGTTGGAAAACAAATAAAACAAGTTCAAACCCTCCTAATTCATTTTTTTGGGCTTTTTCTTATCAGCTAGTCTCTCGAAATACTGTCTCTTTGAGAGATGTATCTCAAACACAGCTCATTAAAGATTAATGCCTACCTGCCGTATTCTTAATACATATTTACCGTATCCTTAATGCCTACTTTTCATATTTTAAATATTTACTTATATCACTCTTAATGCCTACTAATAATATTTAAAAAAAATATATAATGGATTGACTCAATTAGAAATATTCTCTAAAAAAACAGTCCGGAATTTGCATTTCCTTATTTATACCGCATGAGGCCATGACCCCATCCCAATTATGAATTACTCTTTTTTTATTTAAAATCCGCACCCTTTCCCTTTTTCACGAAAACACCGTTCCCTCCATTTTCACCAACAATCTTTCCCACTCCCGTCTCCCATCTCCCATCTCCAGCCGTTGGTCTCCAAGTTCGGCAGCCCGCAGGCGGAAAACTGTCTCCAACCGGCACACCTTCACCGGCGCCGCACGGCCGCAGCACCAGCAGCCCTGCCCCCTAGTCTTCTCTTTCTCAGTTTCTCTTCTTATCTTAGGTAAATAAATAAATCATCTATTTCTATTTGTTTATCTTTAATCTTTTATGTTTATGAGTTTATCTATTAATTTAAAAATTAGGGCTTTTATAAGTTTATCTATTTAGATAAATTAGGGCTTTTAGCTTTCTTCTTATTTCTGAGGCAAAATTAGGGATTTAAAAAAAATTAAGGTTTTTTTTTAATTTGTTTACCTAATCACCTATTTAGCAATTGGGAATTGTGATTAATCAGTTAAATAGTTTGAAAGTTGTATACTTGATGGTTTAAAGGTTGTATAATTATGATCAATTTGTCAAATGATGACATTATGCCCCGTTTTATGAAAACTCGGCATACACAATTACCGTAATCAATCGATATTGAATGTAGTTTTTTTAACGCACTTGATTATATATTTTTTAAAAAAAAGTCGACATCCCTTCTTTAATTTTCTGGTTCCGCCCCTGCCTACTGCTCTTGTGACTGCTATGTGTACTCGCCTCTCACTATTGTATTTTAATGTGTAAATCACTAATAAGTAGTTGAATTTGTTCTTATAATGTGTAAATGAATTTGTTTTCATTAGTACTCAAGTCATTGTTGATAATGTAGAAAATATAGGAACTTGCTAAATCCCATATGCATGAAATATAATATGGACAATGTAGGAGCAGAAAGGAATATAATGAATATATATAAAATGTGCAACACATTTATTAAAAATTTTATTCTTTTTATTTGATGATCACTTTATGCATTATTCTACTGAAGTAATGAGATGCTTTACAGCTTTAGCATGTTGTATATTTGGGTTGTTAAAAAACTATATGTAGAATGTTTGTAATGCATAAAGTGATCATAAAAAAAAATAGAAGTTTTTAATAAATGGAACATATTATCGAGGAAGAGTATTTTATATCTGTCTTACTTTGAATTTGTGAACCACTATTGAATTATATGTTGTCTTGTCATTAGAATGGGGAAAAGAAAGCGAAATTCAGAACATCTTGAGCCCTGCTCAACAAAGAGGGTAGAGTCAATAAGCGATGAACCAATAACTACAGGAGACGAGGAAGAACTTTGTGACAAGGTGTTAATGCACCAGGCGACTAGAAATGAAAGCGTAAGTGAGGACGAGGAGATTAATCTATGTGGCATTCCCTTGTCTCGTATTTGTAACAACGCACAAGCTGGTGTTACTTTTGTTCTTGCGAAAGCTTCACCCTTGCTTATGTTGGAAAAGTGAGTGTATTTTGTGTCTTTACTTTGAATTAATAACCTTAATGTTGTATGACATATTTCTATGATTAGTATGCCAATTTCACAACTTATTCTTTGCTTTGTGTCTTGTCTTTCTTCAGAGGTATCAAATATTATTGTCAGATGAGCATGCTGCTTAGAGGAATTTGAATCCATATAATTACAAGCCTGACATTGTTTATGAGGTTAGTTTAGCCTTCTTCTTTGGACTCACTGTAAGTGTAGAATAGCTTTAAATGTACTTTACAATTGTTGTGGATGATTGAGATTTTCTAAACCTTTTGCGGAGCTCTATAGCCCTTGATGTTTTTTTATACATTATGAATATTCAACAATAGTAAAGATTGTGAATATTCAACCTCCAACCCCCTCCTAGAGTATTTACACTAGTTTAGGCATTTCAGGATAGGAGAGGAATAGAGGATGTGTTACCAATTAATAAAGATAGTACAGGATGAGGTTGTTACTTATGAAGGAACAATCTGAGAAATCTCTCTAGAAGAGTCCACCCCTATATATATGCTTCTGACACTTTTTAACTGTTTTCTTGTATTAACTGGTTCCCTCCTATGTGAAGCTCTTGGACGAGAAATTCATCCTATTAATCCAAGTTAGCAGAGCTTACGGTTAATGATCTTATTGGATGGCCTTTTGTTCTCGTCTTTGTTTATTTGTTTCTGTGGATTATTATTCCTAATCATGGATTTCAGTGTTCTTTATTTTAGTCTTTATTTCTTCTAGCACTTAGGGCAAAATTATCTTCTAGGCACTTTTGCAAATCATGACTAGTCAACTTTGTATGGCTGGAAGGATAAAGGCAGTCTATATTCGGACAGATGAAGGAGTTTTGATTAAAGTAGAACCGTATGCGCGCATACCAAAGTCATTCAAAAGTTTCTGCAATATGATGGGTAAGTTTTTCCTTAAGTTGAACAATCTGTCTTCATGTCATTGATTTTCATTTATTACTTTGTATCTGATGAGCATCGTATTTCTATAGCTGAATTACAACAGAAACTTTGTATCAAAGCCAAGGGTAAGGGCGGAAAACTTTTGCGTGTGGTTGCCAACCCTGTAACCAAGCATTTATCTTCCTCATCCCGTAAGATAGGTAAGATTTTGATCAGGTAGATAATGTTGAAGATTCATTCGATTCTTAAAGCATTTTGGTTTTAATATATTTTTACTTCAGGTCTTTCATTTAGCTCAGAGAAAGCTGTTGAGCTATGACAGTATGTCAGTGGAATCAACAGTGAAGAAGAGGTTGTGTTTGTGGTAGGTTCTATTATTTGATTTGTTTTTTTTTCTTTTTAGTTCGATTGTCTATGCTATTATTCTCTTGTGTTCAACACCGTGTAATTTGCAGGTTGGTGTGATGGCTCATGGCAAGATTGAATGTGATTACATCGAGGACCTTGTATCAGGTAATTTTTTTGATTTACTTCATTCAGGAAATGAAGAATGTAGTAAGGTTTCTTTGGGCATAGTTCTGATTGTATAATAGACATGATTTCGGTTTGATATGGGGTTTTCACTTGGGGATTGTTTGATTCGTGATAAAGTAATGGTCCTTTAGGAAACAGACGTAATTGTAGCGAAACATACTATCAGCCTGGAATCACAAAGGATGATGATACCAGTTATCCTGTTATCTCATGGGATGATGTTTTCTGCTCATCAAGTATCCTGCACAGTAAGTGGCCAAATTTCGTGACCGCAATTTATTAAACATTGTCGTACCCCAGAAATAAACCATGGGGGTTCATAGCCGAAAAATTTGACCCATAATCCGAAAAATGACCCAAGTTGAAAAACCAAAAAATGTGTCAATCTGACCTTTTTGAACTTTTTTTTTTCTTTTTTTTAGTTTTATGTCATCATTTTAGACGAGGCTCACCATAATTATAGTTTGTTTGTGTATTTTGAGTTATATTTCTTTGTCGAAACCTGAAAAAACATCACAAATGTTCTATAAAAATAATAAATATAGCTCTTATATTAAAATTTAGTGGTAAGATTTCTTTTGTAACAAATTGTTGATATGTTTGGGTCAGCCCAACTCGGAAACAACCGGACCTGAAATGACTTGATCATGTATGCCCAATGAAGGATGCAAGATAGTTTTATTTGCACATTGCAATTGTTTGCTGTTGAAGCTGAGGTGGTGTTCAATTGCGTAGAGATTCTTCAAGTAGAGGGTTTTAAATCTTAGTTTACATTGCTTTATTCAATTTAATTAAATATGGATGTCCAATTCGAAAATATGTCCCAATTTGTTTATGTTTCATGAGTTTGATTCAAGATTTTGGTAATTATAATATAGGAGTTTGTTGATAGAAGTACATATAAATATAAATTTTAAAGAAAAGATTAAATTGTATATCAACTTAAAAGTATAAATTAACTTTTTATGCAATGTAATAATTGATATAAATTAATATATAACAATATAATGATTGTATCATCAAATAAATAAGTATTGACTTAAAAAACTTATATTTTTAAAATTTTATGTATAGATAATGACATGTTTGCAAAAACTATTGTTCATGTATTCTAGTAATTTACCTGTTCCTAATAATGTGACATTAATTCAAAAAAATTTTCAAACTTACACCGCAAGATTAGTGGTAATTAATTTACAAGTAATAATTTGGTTGGAAAATATAACCTATTTTATTTGGCAATTTATTTCTTCTATAAAACAAATTTTGTGCAAATTTAAAGAATTTTAAATTCTTACATATTAATTTTGTGAGAAAATCACTAATTACATGTTCTAAGATTTTTATTCATATTTGATATTATAAATTTTCTAAAAAGTTTAATACTTAAAATCATAACTAATATAATACTCTCTGTTTTCTTTTATTCTTCTCATTTATTTTTTGCGCATATTCCGATACAAACTTTAAAATTAAATAATTTTTAATTATGTATTTTTAAAAATTCTAAAAAGTAGATATTTTAAAAATACATAGTAAGACAAATCTATTAAGATTTCACATGAATATTTTTTTTCATATAAAATAGAATTATAATCAAAGTTTGACACTAAAAATCATAAATTTTATTTAAAAAGAACATATAATAATAAAGGCAATATATTTTAATTCTTTTCATTGGGCCAGTGACGTGAAGAACAAGTTTTAAATGTTTTTTTTTATTTTAGGTTCATATTTGATTAAAAACCATGTTTTTTTCATACCATTTTTGAAATTATCTTAAGCAATTTTTTAATTTCCAAAAACAAATTTTTATTTCTGATATTCCTCATTTATTCTAGCTCATCTTTCATATTTAAAAAAAATTCATAAATTGAACACCAACTAAAGAACCACTTCAATCTCCATTATTGATTCATATAAAACCCAATTCAAGCTTGCATACTTGATGGTCAGTAATGGAATCAAATGAAGGAAGAGCGGCTCTGTCGGTAATGGAAATCAATTTGTAAAGCCATTAATGGTAGAAACCCGAAACCTCAAATTCTTCCAGGGTCAGGGTTGATCTACCCAACCCGTTTAAAGCCCGTTTCAACTAGAACTCAACCCGGCCCATTTCCAGTCCATTGCACAGGCCTAGTGTTACTCAGGACTTAGGAGCCAATCCCTTCCAAGTTTGACAGAGCATACAATGAACATGAAAAATTGTTCCTGGTAAGATTGAGAATAGGTTACAACAGATTGACTAATGCCTTAAAGGCCTCTCGAGAAACCTTGAAAACTCGATAAGCGATCAGCAACCTTGCATGTCAAGCATCTCGTCCAAATTTTTTACCCTCTCTTTCCCTTCGCTTAGCAAGAAACGAATCTTTTGTTTATCCCGACAATCTCGATTTTTCTCGAACTCATGCCGGATTGTTTGCTGCAATTCCACTGCAAGGATAGCAAGAACATCCAAAAGCGGATTCAGTATATCTTCAATACAAAATAGGAAAAATTGTCCGTAATAATCTCACGACCTATTGTCCATCTGTTGTGAATAATCGCTACTACTGATTATTTCTAAATAATTCAACTTTTGTATATTATTTGCTGACAGCAACCCTTTTCACATTTTAACGGCTATTATAGATACCTATCACCAAAGAGAAGTAAGATAAGACCAACGAAGAAGCATAAGGGGAAGAAGAAGTAAGGGGATGAAAAAGTGAGGATAACGGCTAGTAGGTACCTACAGTTTTCGGTTAAAATGTGAAAAGGGTTGCTGTCAACAAACAATATATAAAGGTTGAATTATTTAGAAATAATCAATAGTATGGATTATTCACAGCAGATCGGCAATAGGTGAGATCATTTTGGACATTTTTTCCTAACAAATATCATCACCAACTTCATGCAAAAAGAAGTGCATATGTTATAACGAGTGATTTTCCTATATTTCATTATATTTTGAAACAAATAAAAATAGATCTTTTGGCCCAATTAGAAGGGACAGAAATTTTGACACTTTAATATAAATAATATTTTGTTAGCTGGAAATTTAGAAGTTAGTGAACAGATGCAAAAGAAAAAAAAGGAGAAAAACCTCTGGAGTGACTCGGAGCTCGCTTAGCCGTCCTCAAAGCTTGTCTATACAACTTCAGCACTCGAGCACGAAGTATAAAATCCTGCAAGTCAAAGGCGATACCCATGATGACCTGCTGTAGTCATTCTTTCTGTATTAGTATCATTACAGCTGGATCTTCTCATCATGACTTTAAATCACAACACAGCCGATAAAACACAGGCAATGCAAACAGATTTTACCTACACAAGAAACAAATTTCAGAAGTTATCAGATTTTTTCAAAATACACCCAAAAGGTTTCTGAAATGTAAGTTTCCATTTGCAAATCAAGTAAAGTCAAACATCGAAGTTGCAAGCTTTGCGAAAACTATAAAGGAATTCAAGTTATAATTAATCTTACATCAAAATAGACCAAGTCAAATATGTTAGGCCGTGACAATTCTTCACATGATCACCCCATGGGCCCACTTGTGTGGACACACCCGATGAATATTTTACCAATGTGGGCATCACATATGAAATATTTCCAACAAAGTATGACCCAGGAGAATTTTAAAATGATACTATTCAGCGCAGTTCATTTATTTGATATTCAGAATTTTTGAAGCTAGGAATAGGCCACTACAAGTTTTGCCTTGAATCAGATTAAATTTCCTATTCATTAAACCAGAACCAACAGCTTCTGAATTTTTTTCCTCTTTATAATGCATCTATCATATGAAATTCATCTATTCCCCATATAATTCAATAAATTTAGAGCACTTCTTCCTATTTCCGCTTGAATTGCTCGAATGAACACATTAGGTGCTTGAACAAGAATGAGCATGATGCCACTGTTTGTGTGTGGTGAAAAAAAACCCTTTTTGTTTCATAAGAACATACCATAAGTTCTTAGTTAACAATGTACGAACAATTTATCCAGCATTGGAGAGCCACAACAAACTAGGGATTTAGAATAGATGTTCGGAAAATCCATGTGTTTAGCTTTAAGCCACTAACTTGTGAGTGATTCTCGTTGTGTAATCTCTTGTAAGTAGTGAGCACTAATAAATCATCAAAACAACTTAGATTGCATTCGGAAAGAAGCATTTTATTTCAGATTGTAGATTTCAATTATGAAATTATAAATGAAGAATTTTAGAATGCCAATGTTTGGGAAGTCATTCTCAAATCCTCATTTGTAACCACTTTTATAACAATGGTGAAATTGACTCAAATTCAAATTTGAATTATGTCAAACAGTCAAATCTGTAAATGAAATCATCAATCCAAATATAGCATTAATTAATTGTTTTGGATCGATTTAATATTCTATCGGTGATGTGCTCGAATTTTCTCAACACCCAACTTTGTGTGATCTTGCTTTCCCTTTCTGTAATTCCTCAATTGTTCTTCAAATTGTTCATTTCACCTAATCATCAACAATTTCCTCTAATAATTCATGTGCCCTTACATCAATTTGGAAATCATAAACTTTTATCAACTTGATTTATTGCTTAAAAAGTTAGGTCAATACAATGCCTAATTCACAAAGTCCAATTTGATCAACAACCACAAATTACTACAACAAACCCAAATCAATATGTGACATGGGGCATAACTATGATTGATATTATCGAGAATTAGGTCTTATCTCCGTTGAAACAATTATCGCTCTCCTCGTTCGATTCTCATCTAGCCCTCCTCTTACGCTAATTCTACCCTATAATAAACAATAATGAAAAAAGATTGCAATTATCAATTGGAAAATCACTGATGACATTTTTGAACTAATAATGAAACTTAATCCCATGAAATCCATATACCAAGATTCAACTAATTGGAATTCAAAATTAATTATCATGAATTTTACATATAATTTGTAAAATCTTAGAACAATAGCAAGATTCACCATTGATCAATTGAATGCAATAGTTTCATTGATCGACTACAAAATCAATTACCCTTTATAAAACAATGAAATTAAACTAAATTATAATAATAAAAGGAGAAATTATTGGACAAAATGAATTGAGAAATTCGAAGTTTCTCTGCGTTTTCAAAAAGGAGAATCTTTTCAGAAAAACGAAAGAGGAATTGCTTAAAATGAAAGCATACCTGAAGAAGTAGAATGAGGAACAAGATGTGGAGATTCTCTCTCTAGCTTTCTCCGTTATTCTTTAATGGTGAAGTTGTGACCTCTGAAAATTAACTTGGGAGACATTCACTAGTCCGGCGGTGTATTTCAGTCGTATTTTTATTGTATTGGCATTACGCCTCTCGAACAAATTAGGTTGGGTCGGGTTCGAGTCATATATAAACAGGTCAGAAAACTCTTGATTCAAATCTAACCCATTTAGTTAATTGGGTTGAAAATTACAACATTAACCCGACCTGCAATAGATCAGGTTGACCTGATTTTGACCCAATTAACCCGTTTATAATTTTTTTTTTCGTTTTAAGGTTTTTAACATTGATTAAATCTAACTTTTTAGACTATAATTTTAACTTTATATTTTTTTGTTGTTTATTTTGTATTTACTATGAAAAATAAGAAAATATTAAATGAACTAAGTTTAACTTATATTTTTTGATTTAACTCGAAATTAACACATTTAATTAAATCGGTTATACAGGTTTTTTTCAGGTTTAAAATTTTGACCTGAACCTAGCCCATTTAATAAACAGATCAGGTTGGGTCGACCTACTTAATTAATTAGGTTAAAAGTCTCAACCCAAACCCACTTATTTCAGAATAGCAGGTCGGGTCAACTTTTATCAGCCCTAATTGGTATTGACTACTATTGAGTATTGACTACTATTGAGTATATTTTGTATTTCTAATAGATGTATTCATTGGAGTCATCAGATTAATTTTAATTGAGTTCTTTTAGATCGGTTTAAAATTAGGTATTGCATTTATATTGATTTTTATACATAAGTCGTGACAAATCGAGTTCGATTATATATAAGGTCAAGTAAATATTAAATTATCAAATTTGTTTTGAATACCTTAAATTTTAAATATTGTTAGAGTTTTCTTTTAAGTCTTTCCTTTTCATTTTGCAATATATTTTTATACAAGAAAAGTTTATATTACTTTTTATTAATCACATCCACAAATTTTATTTTCCTTCTAATATCAAATGATTTAAATTGTCCTACCATTTTTTGATTTTGTGCAAGATCTAATAGCCGTAAATTATTAGGGATTGAGGGAGAATTTATTTCCTAACTAGAAAATCTCTGCCAGCAAGCAGAGAGAGTTTAATCGTTGTTCTATATAGTCACTACAAATAACCATCGAATTAGCGACAACGCATTTCGTCGCCATTTGATAGCTAAACGGTCAAAAAGTAGGCCGGGCGACGGACTGGCGACGGGAAGCGAGGTGGTCGCTATTTCTTTCGTCGCTAATCTTAAAGTGGACGCCTTTTCCTCGCCATTTTTTCAGAAACAGAGGGCGACCAAATTGCGACCAGAAGCTCGTCGCCACGTTGGCGACCAACATTCTCCTAGCCGTTTGGTCGCTTTCCGGCGACCAACATTTCGTAGCTGTTTCGTCGCCAAGCTGGCGAGCACGTTTTCCTAGCTGTTTGGTCGCCTCTTTTTTTAATTTATATATATATACATATATATATATATATATATATATATATATATATATATATATATATATATATATATATATATATTATATTTGTTGTAATATTAAGATAAATATATATACACATAAAACAAGTAAATAAAAATAAAAAACTGGAAATATATATAAAATTAAAATTTATGTACAAAGTCACAAAAAATACATATATTTAATCATTCATTTGGAGGAGGGGGTTGATACAAATTGAGATGGGATTGAATGAATTTCAAAAAAGAGTTCTCGTTCTCTTTGAATTTGTTCAGTTTGCCTTTGGTAAGTCTCATAGGCAGTCTGAACATTTCCCATTTGCACCGCTTTCCATAATTGATTATTGAACTCTATTTGTCGTGCTTCTTGTAAATATTTCGTAGGCTGTAGCTCTTTGACCTTTCGATTGTTCTTGAAATATTAAAAAAAAACGATTTAAGACTAAATATGAATATAAGAAAAATCTGGAAAATATTAGCATTAAAGATGTTTCAAAAATGCCATTATTCGAAAATATAAAAAAAAACATAAAAATATGTCGAAAACATCAAAAACTGGGCAAAAAAATAACATTAAACAAAATAATAACATTACATCAATAATAAATTATAATAAACACTAACCTTTCAGTAACAAGATGAGAATTTTAGAATTGGAAAGAAAGATAAGAGAATATAGAGAATGAGATTAATGGATGAAAAGAAAATTCAGAGTTGGAAAGAAAGATAAGAGAATAAATGAAGATAGAGTCGTAGGAAATGAGAAATGAGGGCAAAGCATGGGTTTTATAATCAGCAACTGGCGACCGACTACGTGGTCGTTTGTTGGTCGCCATCTGCAACGACATGACAGGAGGTTTGACTTTCTGGGGTTGGCGACCGAACTGCTGGTCGCTGGTCCGTCGCTGTTCCTCGGAAAGGAAAAAAGTTTGCGTGCTGCAGTAAGGAAAAATTTGGCTGTAGTATGGTTTACTTGGCGACCATTTAGCGACCACTATACTGGTCGCTAAATATTTTTTTAAAAATTTAAAAAATACAAGCTTTTAGCGACCATTTAGTGACCATTTAGCGACCACTATATTGGTCGCTAATTTGCTTTTTCATTTGGCGACGTAGCTTTCCCTCGCCTGGCCGTCGCCACTGGCGACCAACGATCTCCGTCGCTATTTTTCCATCGCTATTTCGATAGTTATTTGTAGTGAGTGAGTATCAAACCTAATTTAATAGATATGATAAAAGTAGAAAAAGTCATCAACTAGATTAGTATTTCATTATATTATTTTTTTTGTTATAATAATGAATTAACATACAATTACAAAGACTTTGTCTAAATATATTCAACTGAAACATAAAAATTCTTACACATATTTGTCATCACAAGTTATAAGTGATAATTATCATGTAGGACTGAAAAATAGACCAAATATATAATAATGGATTAAGTGTAAATGTGGTTGATTTAACTCACTGTTTTGTGAGTTAATAATTCTATATTATGATCTACAAATTTACAAATGAAGATCAAATCATATCATAGGATTATGTTCAAATCTAGATAAGTTTTTTTAAACATGCTCATTTCTTAGTCTGTACACAAAAGGGATGACATGGTACAAAAAAATAACAAAAATTAAAAACGAATCAAATCTAATTGCAATTGAGTTTACTCACTTTTTTATTTTTCATATTAGATTTTAGGTCACTACTCAATATTTCTAAATTATATTCTACCAATTTTCGTTTGAATTTCAAATTAAATTTAAATGGGCTAAACTTTAAATGATCTACTTTTGAATAATACTTTCTTTGTTTCATTTTGTTGATTACGTTTTAACCATCATCATCATCATATTATACTTAGTGTATTCCGTCCATAAAAACTATAAGCAGAATCTACGGAGAAAAAAAAAGACAACTTATATCCATAAAAAAAATACGGCTAAAAAATTTCTCGATTAACGAAATATCTTCAAATATAGAGATTCACCAAAATTATAAACACTTTTAACATAAAGTGTAACCAGTAAACTAACTAAAACTAAGTATTATAATTATTTTACTCATGCATAAATAGGTGGTTGTTATAAATTAGAATTCGTCTAGGTAATATAAATTAATGTCTATCATCTACTACATATTTAAGAGATTAGGATCACCAAGTCATAACCTCAACCCTCTTCTTTTGACCATACCAAACTACTCTAATTACACCATCTTTTTATCTTTAAGCTACTACTTGTTTAATTCCCACATGAAAAAGTCAATTTCATACTTCATATAACACCCACCTACTCTTTCCCATTTCTTCAGATACACTTTAACAATTTATTAATTTTATTCTTTTTTTCTTCCTTTCTTAATATAAATATATATTCATATTCATATTTATGCATAAATCATTATATATACCATAATTAATCCCAAATTAAATCATGGAAAACCCAAACAAACCCAAGAATTTATTTCTCAAATTCTTACCAAAAGTTGTTAACTTTCAAAACCCTCAATTTAGCCCTAGAAGAGATCATCATCATCATCATAATTTTTCAGGTAAGCTTAAAGCCCATGCACATAAAGGGTTTTCTGGCCCAATAAACTACTCTAAATTACCCGAAGAAGCCCGATCAAAGCCCAATAAAGATGGTAGTTTTGAAGCCCATGAGCCCACTTCTCCAAAGGTATCTTGCATGGGGCAAATCAAGTATAAACATAGAAAAAATAAGTTAAGAAAAATAAATTCCAAAAGAATTATTACTAATTTTGATCAAGTGAAGAAAAATAAATCTCCTATGATGATCAAATTGTTTAGAAAATCATCAAAAGTTGATAAAAAATCAAAGGGTTTACAAAGTGAGGAACATGGTAAGATTACAAGGGGAGTTGTAGGAGATAATAATAATAATAATAATAATAATAATAATAATAATAATAATAATAAAAGGGTTTCTAATATGAAGCCTTGTTTGGGACAATTGAAGAAGTTTTCTAGTGGAAGAGAATCATTAGCTAATTTTGATTGGACGGCTCAGATTGCTCCAATTGATCATGATTATAGAGATTATTATTCTGATGATGATGAAGAAAGAAGAAGAGATAATCTTGATGATGATGAAGATGATGATGATGAGGTAATTATCCCGTACTCCGCACCTATATTACTAGGTGGAAGATCATATGATGATCATGATGATGAGGATGTGAAGAGAAGGTCGTCATGTTTGAAGGCAAGGAAGGAAGTTAATCTTTGGAAGAGAAGAACTATGGCTCCACCTCCCCCACTTTCATTAAATTCTAAGGCTAGATCATGAATTATGTTATGAATATTATTTAATAATGATCATATTATGTATTTTATAATTACTACTATATATTATAAAGTTTTCATTTTGCCTTATAATTTAATTTAATTTTTTGTATTGGCAAGTTGTATTTAGTTTATTTTTTTATGAAACTTGCATTGTGATTCAAGGTGGACATATTGAACAATTTGGTAGGAATATAGCATTTTTGATTATTAAATATCTTCATTATTTATTTTTAAACTTGAGAAATAATGATTTGATTATTTACATAAAATGTCTTAGGCAAATGATTTTTTTAGCCCATTTATTAGTTCAGTTGATATTTTACTTTTTAGTTTGTCAAACAGTTTAAAACAAATGTGATAAATGATTTTACTAAACTAGTTAAAAAGCTAACTTTTAAATGAAAATAAAAAGGCATAATGAATAACTATTTATACTATATATCTTTGTAAACGATTAATTTATACAGTGATTACTAAATAACCAACGAAAAAGTCAATATTAAAGCTATTAGCTGATAAAACAAGTCAATCGAACAAAACAGCTAA